>NW_024070209.1:5719951-5921664 GCF_014754425.2 Oryx dammah | reverse complement strand
ACACACACACGGGAAGGCTGACCTGCTACCACTTCCAACCACTCAAATACCCCGAGCTTCTCAGAAGGGCCCCCAAATCGGCCATGGAACCCATCATCCAGGAATTGGCCCTGAATGCTGGGCCTGGAGGATTATGTTGTTTAGCAAATTGTTACAGCCTTTTAAGCAAATCCTGTATGTTTATGCAAATAACATATAACGGGGATCTTCTGATGCTGAGACATCCTGGTGAGCCCAGCACTAGGACTCAGGGTCACAACTCTGGCTGCTTCTATTGGAAGCTCTGGGACTAATTCGATGGGGGTGACGGGCTTGACCATGGGTCAGAGCCAACAGCAAGCGAAGCGGCACAAGTCAGGGGTCTTCATCAGTCCCCGTCACCCACCTGCCCACCCCTCCTTCCCGTCACCCCTCATCTTTCTGTATTTATTTCCATGTGCTTTCTCCTTCCCTCTGCTCTCTTTTTACCATTTCCTATCAACACTGCATTCTGTTTTTCCCCCCATCTTTGCTGTTTTATAAAATGCTAGAGCTTTCAAAATTAGGTGTTTTGTGTCGGGTTTTGAGGACTGGCCACCCTGAGTCGGGCTCTTCAGTGGGGGTTGTGTGCTGGAGCTCGTGTTTCTGAATCTCTGGCATCAGGCCTGTGTTCTCATTTTAGGATCAAAAGTAAAACAGAGGGTTTGGACACAATGAGTTAACTGGGTAATTCCAGAAAGCATCATTTTACTGCTTGGCTTATGCGGTTTGATAATTCATCTAATGGAAGTGGGTGGCTCCTTATAAAAGGACCACGTCCAGATTGAACACGAGGCCCCTGTGAAAAGTTAGTCACTCAGTCATGTCTGACTCTTGGCGACCCCACAGACTGTAGCCCGCTAGGGCTCCTCTGTCCATAGGATTTCCCAGGCAAGAATACTAGGGTGGATAGCCATTCCTTTTTCCAGGGGATCTTTCCAACTCAGAGATCGAACATAGTCTCCCACTTTGCAGGCAGGTTCTTTACCCTCTGAGCCACGAGGGAAGCCCTGAAGGCCCAGGGCTGAAGCTATGAAAACAGGCTCTAGGCACTTCTGTATAAAGGAGGATAAAAATGCAGACGCCAAGCTTACGCATCCTTGTGTCCCAGTGAAGCCCTGTTTGGCTGTGTGTAGGCTGAGCCTGTTCTTTATTAACTGCTGTTTGTTTCTCGCAGCACAGAACTATTCCATTAGCCCGAAAATAAATGAATAATGTGCCTTTTGGCGGCACTTAGTGCGCTGGCATAAACAGGTGTGGGGGTGTGTTCTTCCCGAATGGGAGATACCCATTTACGAGCAACAAAAGCACATCTTTGGAACACAGAAATCCACGTGCAAATGTGGAAGGCACATCTGCTCCCTGCTCCCCCAACGGTGATACTTTTGCCCCCCTGGGCAGGTCCCCGCAATTGTATGACAATGAATGCTTACCATTGTTGTAAGAGCGAAAATTTCCTACAAATTTTATGTATTCATAAGTTGGAAATTCCTTTGGGTTCAAGCTGCCTCTGAGAAGATGGCAATAAAACTCTAAATCGTTGTCAGCTGGGCGGTTAAAGGAAAAAAAGGAGAGAAAGGGAATAAAAGCATTACGCCAATGATTCTAGACTAAACAAGCGGCATCTTGGGAAACTCACAGGGCTTGGTCAACACATGGCCAGGCTAGTTGTCTCCTTACAGCTGACTTTCGGACACGGTTTTATAACCTTGGCAACATCGGTTTTTCCGCCCCACAGTTTATAGATACTTTGCATCCCGTAGTCGGAGCCAATTAGTCTTAATTTAATCACAGATGTCTGCGGTTGGTTCTGTCGGCATTGATTAGTTCTGGTCATTTTCATATGGTATATTACAATAAAGCTGCTCACATAGAGCTGCTCTCTTTAATTTAATCTTTCCACTTTGCTTTGAAGGAAAATCAGATGTACAACTGGACGAATTATTCATGGAAAAGGAACTAAGGCTTGAATAAGTATAAGGCACTGTTGCTATCATCATCAAAGAATGCGCTTCATTAAGTGACCAGGCCAGCTTTCTATCTGAGTTGCTGATTTTGATAAAAACTTTAAAATCCCGCAAAATCTGTAAATGTATATAAATAATCAGATGATGGCCTCAGAAGAGAGTTTTGACCTAATTATTCAGTTTTTAGTTGGTTACTTAGTATCATACAAATCTAGTTTTCTAGCGTCCTCCAGAATAAACAGATTATTCAGTGGTTTTTGTATCCTTTATTACTAAAAGGCTCTCATGTGAAAAAAAGGTAATCTCTTGTTATCATATGCAAAACAAAGTTATTATTCTAAAGCTCTGTGGTTTTCAAATTTTCCACATAAAAGTTCAACGTCTTACGTATTCCAAACTCCGGTTTTAGCTTTAAACCTAAAATATACCTCTAAGGATCTTGGATATGTTCTGAGTCACAAGGAAAATTATTTTTAAAATTAGTCCTCCCTTAATTCATTCTAACTTCTTTTCTCCCATCCAAGTGCTAACCAAACCCAACCCTGCTTACCTTCTGAGATCAGACTAGATCGGGCGCCTTAAGGGTGGTATGACTGTAGACTCTTAACCTTCCTTTCTAATATAAGATCCTTATCTTTCTCTCTCATAAAACCAGTGAAGTTAAACTTACATTTTAAGTATTCTGGGGAAGGGGCGTCCGTCATAAGCATATGGGAAGAGAGCATTTTATAGACTTCCGAGTGTTCTTGCTCTGGAAGGAAATTTAACAAATTCTGATCCATGACATCCGACTGGAAAAGAAAAGAACAAAGGTACACACTCCACGAAGATGGAAAACAAAAGCAAGAGCAGAAACTGAACCTTCTTGATGACTCAGAACTGACTTCTGAAATGAGAAGCTCCAGATCTGATTCTCTGTGGTCATGAACTGTCATAGAGAAGGCTTCACTCGCTCAAATGCAAACGTGCTATTGCCCACGGGCCCGAGAAAGAATTCAGACGTAGGCCAGACAAACATGAAGAGGAGCCTCGTGTGCAGAGACTCCCAGGTTCTAGCTGGGGCCATGTGGCTGCCGTATAGCCCCAGCACGAGACCAGCCACTCCTGTGAAGCACCTTGAAGAGTGCAGTGTTCCTCCTCTGACCTTCAGGCAGGCAAACAGCGGTCTTCTCAAAGGCAGCTAATCTAAGGAATTGTACTTTTTCTTCTGGGGACCTGGGCACCCGTGGACACAAATCCAATAAAGCCTGGACCCAGTGCTGTCAACTAGAGTGGTCTGTGATGATGGAAGTGCTCTGTAACCTGCACTGGCCACTAGGGAAGCCACGAGCCACATGGCTTCTGAGCACTTGAAATGGGGTTAGTGTGACTGAGGACATATATACACATATATGTGTATATATATATATATTTTGTAGCCACCCCTTGGGAGCTTAGTTACTGGGGCTCTGGCAATGAAAGTACTAAGTCCTAACTACTGGATCACCAGGGAACTCCCCCGAAGACAGAATTTTTAATTGTATTTAATTATTCTAATTGAAATTTAAATAACCCCATGTGGTCAGAGCACATGGGTGATTTTAAATTTATGGTGGCTAGTGGTAAATCTCAGAGGTTAAAGCGTCTGCCTCCAATGCGGGAGACCCGGGTTTGATCCCTGGGTTGGGAAGATCCCCTGGAGAAGGAAATGGCAATCCACTCCAGTATTCTTGCCTGGAGAATCCCATGGACAGAGAAGCCTAGTAGGTTACAGTCCACGGTGTCACAAAGATTCGGACACGACTGAGCGACTTCACCTCAGTGGTAAAGAATCTGCCTGCCAATCAATGCAGGGATTTAAGAGACCCAGGTTTGATCCCTGGGTTGGGAAAATCCCCTGGAGGAGGGCATGGCAACCCACTCCAGTATTCTTGCCTGGAGAATCTCATGGACAGAGAAGCCTGGCGGGCTGCAGTCCACAGGGTCGCAGAGTCGGACACGACTGAGGTGACTTAGCACAGCACAGCGTGTGGCCAGTACAGGTGGGAGACCATGGGGGGGAGAGAGGAGACAGGTGTGCCTCCATCCCTCCCTAAACTCATCCCCGCCTACAGCGTCAAGCATGGGCTGCACACACTCTCATGTTTGTACAGGCAGGCAGCTCACTCTCGGAGTCCTGGCTTAACCTTCCAACGGCCTCCCAGGTGCCCTCGGGGACCCCGGGCCCACACACGTCCCCAGTGCCATATCCTCCCCCACGTGAAGGCAGTCACCTGCCCACACCCGACACCCAGCTGGCATCTCTGACCTCTCCCGATCACCTTCACATCCAATGTCCAAATGCTGTGAGATTTTCCTCCCTCAAATTCTCTCCGATCCAAGAGACTGTCATACTGAGTGAAGTAAGTCAGACAGAGAAGGAGAAATATCCTATGACATCCCTTAGAGGAGGAATCTTCAGTGAAATGATACAATGAAGTTACTTGCAAAACAGAAAGAGACTCACAGATTTAGAGAATGAACTTGTGGTTGCCGGAAGGATGTGGAGGAGGGATAGTTAGGCAGTTTGGGAAGAACAGATACTCACGGCTCTATTTTAAATGGATAACCAGCAAGGCCCTACAGTGCAGCACAGGGTACTCTGCTCAGTGTTGTGTGGCGGCCTGCATGGGAGGGGAGTTTGGGGCAGAATGGATACATGCATATGTATGGCTGAGCCCCTTGGCTTTGCACCTGAAACTATCACAACATTGTTAATCGGCTATACCCCAATACAAAATAAAAAGCTAATAAAGTTTCTGTCAGATCCACTCCTTTCTTTCTCTATGGCCTCCACCCTCTTCCAGACCATCATCTCTGGCGAATGGTCAGACTGGTCTTCCCACAACAACTTCTGTCCTCTGCCCAATCTGTACTCTGCCAGCAGCCTTGTATCAGATCAAGTCACCATCTCGCTTAAATCCTTTCATTGGCTTCTGACTGTCTGACTGCTCCCGGGACAAGCCCAAATACCTTGATTCATTCATCAGGCTCCGCTCGGCACACCCTCCTCCCCTAGACCTTCTCCAGCCCCGCAAACTGTCCTTTCTCCAGGCTGCCAGCTGTGCTCGTCCTCTGGGACTCCCCCCAACAGGCTGGAGCATTCTGCACACTCTCTTGGTGCTCAGGAACTCCCGCGCATCCTTCGGGTCCGGGCTTTGAAGTCATCTCCCCTGAGAAAACGCCCGTGACAGCCCTGCACTCTCAATAGGACCTGCATCTCACCCTTGCTCCTCTGGCCACTGTATCCGTGTCATCTGTACCCACCAGGGAAGGCCACGTCTTTTTCAGTTGCTCAGTTGCGTCCAGCTCTTTGCGACCCTATAGACTGCAGCACACCAGGCCTCTCTGTCCATCGCCAACTCCCAGAGCTTGCTCAAACTCATGTCCACTGGGTGAGTGATACCATCCAACCATCTCATCCTCTGCCTCCCCCTTCTCCTCCTGTCTTCAGTCTTTCTCAGTATCAGGGTCTTTTCCAATGAATTGGGTCTTCACATCAGATGGTATTGGAGCTTCAGCTTCAGCATCAGTCCTTCCAATGAATATTCAGGGTTGATTTCCTTTAGGATGGACTGATTGGATCTCCTTGCTGTCCAAGGGACTCTAAAGAGTCTTCTCCAGCACCAGAGTTCAAAAACATCAACTCTTTGGTGTCCAGTGTTCTTTATGGTCCAACTCTCACATCTCTACATGACTACTGGAAAAACCATAGCTTTGACTATACCAACCTTTGTTGGCACACCTTTGACCAGGGGGTAAGGCCTAGGGGGCAGGGGGAGAGGCAGGTGGGAGCCCCTGAAGTGGGATGTGAGCACAGCTCTGCCCTCCAGGCTGCAGTTTGCTCCACTGAAGAATGAGGAGGCTGTGAGGTGAGAGGAGCGGCTTTGAGCCCGCTGCTGGTACCAGGGCCCCCGGCAGGTGCCAGGCAGAATGGTGGCTTGTTAATCACACAGGACACAACCCTAAGTTTTCTCCTTCTTTCAAGTGATGACGTGGGTTCTCTGCCTGCCTCACCCACACCCCTGACATTGGATGGTGCTTGGCTTTCAAGAAAAGCATGGTGATGAACTGAAAGAACCATGTGGCTAGCACGGTGACAGAAATAAAAACAAGGTGCCTAGAGGATGCTGAGCACGGGGTGCAGAGTCCATAATGATGGGGTAGGGGATCTCCCAGGACAGTTCCCAGGGGGAGGGATCTTCATGGTAGAAGGGGTGTCTGGGGACAAGACGGTGTCCACCAGGCTGTCTGGGTGCCCCAGGCAGGGGTCCAGGCCCAAATAGAAGTGGGGATGGGGGGCCTGATGGCCCAGCAAGGGAGAGGAGAGTAGGGAGAGGGAAGGGAAAGGGCAGAGGGGTCTGGCCTTAGCATCGCTGGGGGCATCAGGGCTGAGCCTGTGTGCTAAGGCATCCACTGAGAGACATGGACAAAGGTGGGCAGGACTTTGCTTTCATTTCAGACCCTCTAGTGGCTGCAGGAGGGAGGAAGCACAGAAGCCAGGTGGTTGTAACAGGTCCAGAGAAGGGGAGACTCAGAGGAAGGGGCCGAGTCCAGAGGGCTCAATTGACAACGTCATTGTCCCCCCGCCCGCCACCGACTCAGGATGCCGTGTTCTGGTCCTTTCTTCCAGCAGCACAGCAAAGTAGGCAAGTCCCTCCCCTCCTGCAGCCCGGGCTCCAGGGCTGGAGGACAGGCTTGGTAGCCACTGCAGGGCAGGGGTGGAGGGAGGGACTCTGAGGTCTCCCGGGCTCCCACATAGAGGCTCCTGTTTTCATCTCTCTGCAACCACAGTACTCGCTGTGCCATCATCTTCTCTGTCTGGCTTTCTCCGAGTCCCTTCTGATGTTCTTGATTCTATTTTAAGCCCACTCCCTTTAGTTTTTTGGAACATGACTCATGCTCACAGATGACAGTACTCTTTCTTCTTAAAGACATCCTGGATCCTTGAAAACAATGACTACGTCACTGCTTGGTCTTTCCTTGGAGGACCGGTCGGAAGCCCACACCCCCGATGGTGGGGTGGCAGGGTGCAAGGTGGGGGGCTGCCTGGCCTTGTGGTTCATGTGGGGGTGACTGGCAGGTCAGAGGGCTGTGGGGGCACCTCAGGACACAGGTCGTGCGCCAGACAAAGATGAATGCTGGAGGCAGGAGGGAGAAGTAAGCCGTGGGAGGAGGGGTCATGAGGATGAAGAGCTGACATATGAGCAGAACTCAGAACATGCTCGGCACAGAGTGAGCTCTTTCTGGGTCTTTGCTGTTCTCTTCCTATTATGCAATTTCCATGTGCTGGAAACCAACACAAACAATGATACTTTGAGAATTTAAACACTAGTGCTCACAGGAGAGTAAATTACCCCTGCAATTGTACTGTCCCTTGAATGCGTGGAGTGAGCTCTGTTTATTAAAACTGCGGCAATTCCAGAGATGAGGGAGGGGAGGTGCCATCCCATAGCTGAATCACATGATCTGGAACATCATTTATGCGTTACAGACGGAAGGTTCTCAATGCCAACTTGCTGCTATGCCCTTGGCTACCTTATCAACAACCTGCCCTTCAGGAACAGAAATGCAGACGTAGAGAATGGGCGTGTGGACACGGTGGGGGAAGGAAAGGGGCCAGGCTGAGAGAGCAGCATTGACACATACACGCTACTACGTGGAAACCGGCCCTGAGCACGCACTGCAAGGGCTGACGCTGCAGCCCCAGTACTCTGGCCACCTGATGCGAAGGGCCAACTCATGGCAAAAGACCCTGATGCTGGGAAAGACTGAGGGCAGAGAAGGGGACGACAGAGGACAAGATGGTTGGATGGCATCATCGACTCAACGGACGTGAGTCTGAGCAAACTCTTGGGGGATCGCGAAGGACAGGGAAGCCTGGTGTGCTACAGTCCATGGGGTTGCAAAGAGTTGGACACGACCGAGTGACAAAACAAAAATGTGTAAAACAGATCCCTAATGGGAAGCTGCTGTGTAACACAGGAAGCGCAGCCTGGTGCTCTGTGATGACCTACAGCGGTGGGATGGGGGGTGGGGTGTGGGGAGGCCCAAGAGGGAGGGGATGTGTGTATACATATAGCTGATTCATTTCATTATACAGAGGAAACTATCACAACATTGTAAAGCAAAGTATTGCTGTTGTTGCTTAGTTGTTAAGTCACGTCCAACTCTTTGCAACCCCGGGGACTGCAGCCAGCCAGGCCCCGCTGTCCATGGGATTCTCCAGGCAAGAATACTGGAGTAGGTTGCCATTTGCTTCTCCAGGGGATCTTCCCCACCCAGGGATCAAACCCACCTTTCTCCTGCATTGGCAGGCGGATTCTTTACCCCTGGGCCACCAGGGAAAGCAATTATACTCCAATTAAAATAAATTAAAAAACAAAACACAACAAGAAAAGAATCGTGCCCTTTTCGGGGCTTCGCTTTAAATGCCTGCCGTGCATTCCCAACAGCACTTCTCCTACATTGTCTCCTAGGCCCCATGAGAGCCTGCGGAGGATGTGACAGACAGAAAGCGTAGTCCTCTGTCTCTGAGCCGACAGTTGCACCAGCAAAGTTAAGTGAGCACAGAAGTGCACAGGCTGGCCATCTGGGCTGGAAGCAGGCCGTGTGGACATCCCGCTCAGGATGTGCCCAAGGAGCCCCAGTGGTTCTGGCTGGAGGTCTGTGACAGCTGTGGTGAGAAGGAGATTTTGGTGAAAAAGAAGCCTCATGTTGAGCAGAGGCAGGACTGGGCTCAGAAAGCAGCCAGGGGCTCAGTCTCCAGGAGGACTGTGGCATGGGAGGCACGTATGCTCAGTCGCTCATCGTGTCTGACTCTGCGACCCCATGGCCTGTAGCCTGCCAGGCTCCTTTGTCTGTGGGATTTCCCAGGCAAGAATACTGAAGTGGGTTGCCATTTCCTTCTCCAGATGGGATGATGTGTGATCTTATTTGATTCAGTTTAGATTCAGAATCACCAAAGAATTGATGCTTTTGAACTGTGGTGTTGGAGAAGACTCTTGAGAGTCCCTTGGACTGCAAGGAGATCTAACCAGTCCATCCCAAAGGAGATCAGTCCTGAGTGTTCACTGGAAGGAATGATGCTGAAGCTGAAGCTCCAGTACTTTGGCCACCTGATGCGAAGGGCCGACTCACTGGAAAAGACCCTGATGCTGGGAAAGATTGAAGGCAGGAGAAGGGGACAGCAGAGGATGAGATGGTTGGATGGCATCACTGACTCAATGTACAAGAGTTTGAGCAAACTCTGGGAGATGGTGATAGACAGGGAAGCCTGGTGTGCTGCAGTCCGTGGGGTCACAAAGAGTCGGATATGACAGAGTGACTGAACAAGATTCAGAATCCAACTGACGACTGCCAAATAGGACGACTCTCTGAAGACAGTACAGAAAACAGTTCCACCCAGGAGGAGCGAAGGATGAATTCAGGTATAAAAAGGACCAACTCTAAAGACACTCTCTCTTCATCAGAAGGCTGTAAAGGGGGGGCCAGGCAAACCGCAAGCGAGAGCAGTTATTTGCAACGCACGGACCTGTGGTGTGCACCTGGGATGCAGGTGCAGAGTGACATGTGGTCTTGTCATCTAACTGCATTGAGAGGGCCTTGCCCAGACTCCTGAACCCCTCTCACCACCCCAACTGATACATCCTTCTTGCCACCAATCAGGTAGGTCCCCTGAACTAAAAAAAACCTGCTTACTGGGGGCTCCCGGGCCAGTTACTGCTCATCCTAGAAGTGGGCTTCAGTGGCCTGCCAGTCAGTCACACCCTCTGTGGGACCTGAGAGGCACCTCACCCTCTTCTGACTACCAAACCACGCCTGCTCTGTTCCCCCGTGCAGCCCCAACGCGCGCCTGCGCGACACGGAGCACACTCCTCCCGGGACTGTGAGCACGTGTGACTGATTCGCTGTCCATCTCCCTTGTCCAGCGCTGGGTGCTGTGTGTCTGGCCATCACTGTCACCTGAGGGCAGGGTGACCAGGAGGCGATTATTAATAACACAGCAGCCGACAGAGGACTAGCAAGCAGAACACGGACAGAGTGCTTACAAATTACTGCACAGAAGACCCAGAGCATCTAGTAGGAAAAGAGCAAATACTTGAACGAGGTTGTCACAAGAAAGGAAAGTCAATGGCTGACAAAGTATGTGAAGACAGTCACACCAGCCACTGGGGGAAAAGCGAAATTTCAAGATTTCTTCACATGCTAGACCGACAAAAGCTGACAATCCTGTCAATATCAAGTTCCAGTGACAAGGAGCAGCAGGGATTCTCTAGCCCCGCTGACGGAGGGTGAATCAGCGCCGTCACCATGGAGACAACTAGGTGTCATCCAGTAATGGTGACTGGTCGCTACCCCACGACCCCACAATCTTACACACGGTCACCTCTCTGAGGGATGCTCACAAATGTCCGTGAGGAAACACGGACAGATGTCCACAGAAGTGCTCTCTGAGTTCCACGCTGGCCTGGGAGCGGGGACTGTAGCAGGTGCCTTCAGCAAGGATGGGAAACCAATGCTGGCCACTCTGGATGGTGTGAAATGGACAAACGCCACAGCAAAGCTGAGCGAGGGGAGAGGTCCCTGGAGAGCACTTTCCATGGCTCTGTCTCCACAGGGATAAACCAAAGGCCATACTCAGTTACAGCGGTTAATGATGAAGTAACAGAAAAGTCGGTAGAGCAGTCTTCCCTGGTGGTCTAGTATTAAGAGTTGCCTGCCAGTGCGGGGGACGTGGGTTTGAGCCCTGATCCGGGAAGACCTCCCATGCCGTGAAGGAACTAAGCCCATATGCTCTGAGCACATGCTCTAGAGTCCGCATGGCGGAACTTCTGAGCCTGTGTACCTCTCGCCTGTGCTCTGCAACAAGACAAGCCATGACAATGAGGAGCCCACGCGCCCCAGTAAAGACCCAAAAATAAATAGTTAAAAAATGAGTTGGCAGAACTGCAGAGAACAACAAGGACAGGATGATCTGGAAATGGCCATCTCTATGTGGTGGATGTGTCAGGAAAGGAGCAGAGACGAACTTCTGTGGGCCTTGGGCTGTCTGTCTTACTTCTGGTGACTGCTACATGTATGCTGATGCTCGCCTTATCATTAGTTTAAAAGCAGAATGTATGTCTTGCACATGCTTCTGCATGCATGATAAATACAGATCCAAACCCACAGAAAAGTCAAACAAGTCCAATGCTGACCTGGACCCTTTTCACCTGGGATCAAGTCTGATGTGCAGCCACACCTCCTTGCTGGGTCCTCTCCTAGTCAGGGCACCCTCCCAGGTCCACCCTGACCTGGAGCCACCTAGACAAGGTGACCTGGACCACGTGGACTCTCCTGGCAGGTAAGGGCAGGTGGGGGATGGGGAAGGAAGGCCAAAGGACGCTTCCTTGAAGGCACTGCATCTCGTGGTATCATGAGTCAGGCGCTCTGTCTTCCTTCTCTGTGACCTCTTCACCCTGCTGTGACCCCTGCCCCAGGAACTTGACCCCACAGTCCACTTTGACCTTGCACTTCTGGCCAGGGCTTTCACATATACAACCAGCATCATCACTGTCATTGTTCAGTTGCTCAGTCATGTCCAACTCTTTGCGACCCCATGGACTGCAGCATGCCGGGTTTCCCTGTCCTTCACTATCATCTCCTGGAGCTTGCTCAGACTCATGTCCATTGAGTCGGTGATGCCATCCAACCATCTCATCCTCTGTCATCCCCTTCTCCTCCTGCCTTCAATCTTTCCCAGCATCAGGGTCTTTTCCAATGAGACAGCCCTTGGCATCAGGTGGCCAAAGTACTGGAGCTTCAGCTTTAGCATCAGTCCTTCCAATGAATAGTCAGGATTGGTTTTCTTTAGGATTGACTGGTTTCATATCCTTGCAGTCCAAGGGACTCTCAAGAGTCTTTTCCAACACCACAGTGGGACTTGCAAAATGATCAAGCCTTTCTCTCATTCTCTCGCTGAAAAGTGTTCCAATGTGCTGTTCCTCACAGCAGATGTGAGTGGCCATCAGGATGCTGCTTCACAGTGTGAAGCCAAATGCACGCCAACCTTCCAGTTATTTAAAAAAGGACAGAAGGTGGGTGAATTTTCTGGAGTTATGAGGGAAAACTTGAAGCCACCATTCATGAATTAATCTAATCAAATCATATTTCCTGAAGACATGACTAGCCATTGACTGTTTAAAACTTGCAAATTTTTTTTTTACATAAAGGAAAGATCAAGCATGAAGATTATATACCTAACTGCCATCTGATAAGTGACAATAAAATATTAACTCTACCTTTTAGAAAATAACTCATAAAGATGACTCTAAACTGCTCCATAATGTCAAATCAGAAGAACTCCCAATCAACTAAGTCCCCTCTGACACACACAGCAACTCAGTCATCAGATATTACCAAGGGCAGAAAGCAGAACAGTGCAAACCCCACCAAACGGCTCTGGGCACAACCCCAGGCCACTCTGGAGGCGACGAGTCTTTACTTTCCATCAGTGCCTCTCACTGCTCGATCCTATCCACTCAAGACAAAACCCAGCTCCCTCTGAAGAAGCACCCCATCTCCTCAGATCAGCCCAAAGAAACCATGCAGATTTCACTGGGTCCATTCATTCTTTCCCTGGTGGCTCAGACAGTAAAGAATCCACCTACAATAAGGAAACGTGGGTGCAAGAAGATCCCCTGGGGAAGGGAAAGGCAGCCCACTCCAATATTCTCGCCTGGAGAATCCCACTGACAGAGAAGCCTGGTAGGCTATAGTTCAAAGGGTTGCAAAGAATCAGACATGATTGAGCATGAACGCATGTACATGTGCATGCGCTCACACACACACACACACACACACACACACACACACATCACTACTCCAGCCTGGCCCCCAAACCAAGATGAAAATGCATTCCCAACTGCTGAGGGCTGAGTAAGAACCAGTCACTTTCAAGGGCTCTCGGGGGAGACGACCCCCAGCCTCATACACCGTGGACATGGGCTGAACCACAATGTCAGATGGATTTGGAGCAATGCAAAGGCATCTGCCTTGCAAAGTGAAAAATGCTGGGCCACCACATGCAGTGATCTGCAAAGGAAAACCATGGACAGTGGCTTTGGTCTCCACCCAGTGTCATCAGCAGAGGGGGGAGTGGCTTCTGAGTAAAAGTATGACCGAGGACGATGTGGGGTCCTGGCCATAGCAAAGCTGGGCTCAGCACTCATGGGGGCAAGCTACCCACAGAGCAAGGCCATGGCACTCCCAGGCAGGCATGGCTAAGGAGTGGCCCCCATGGTCCTCCAGTATCATCCCAGCCCATGATTTCCCATGACCAGGAACCCAGGGCAGGCTGCTACCCTCCCCATCAGTGCCCTAGCCGTACAACCGCCTGCGTGTGGGAACAGGGGGTAATGGGGGCTGAGCGGTTTGGTGGGGCTTTTTGGGAGGAGACAGGAGAGAGGATATTTTATCCCCGTTAGTCACAAAGGATGCTCCTGGTACAGCGTGCTTCCAGGCCAGACTCTGTGGGAATAAATGCTGGTGTGGCAGGAAGTGGAAGGCTGGCCAGACCCCTTCCCCCCAGGGGCCCTCCAGCAGTCGAGTGCTGCTCTGTGAGTCATAGCATCCTGAGCGGGTACCAGAGAGCCAGAGAGGCTCAGGAGGAGGAGGGGAGTAAGAGGGAAGAAGGGAGGGAGAGGGGAGAGAGTGCAGGAGGGAGAGGAGAGAGAGGAGGGAAAGGAGGCGCGCCCACAGCACCACCCCACTCCATGCCCCAAGGGCTCCGCGGACTGCAGAGCTCACCCTTCTGCCCAGATCCTCCTTGCCCCCAAGGTCCTCCTGGTCCAACATCTTCGAAGAGTATTTCACTGCCCCACCCCCACGGTCATCCTGTCACTGGACCCTCGCCACCAGCAAGCGTCACACCTACTGCATCCCAGTCACGTCTCCAGGGACCCCCAAGCCCCTTCCTGCCTCCAGCCATGTGGTGCACACGCCTGCACCTGCTCCCAGGGGACCCTGTCTTCCTCTGCAGGTGTCCGTCAGCCTCCAGAGAGGCTCTGAGCTCTGACAACTGCTTCTGGGCGGTTTCCGGGACAGTGGAGGGTGGGGACGCACCCCGGCCCATTTCAGGTCTTACGCATTCCAGGATGACACAGTCCTGCCCCTGCCCTTTGTCTGGAAGCAGCTGGGGCTAGGCCTGGCCCGGTCAGGACTCCTCGACCCTCCTCACACGCAGACCCTGCAGACCTGCAGCACCTCAACTCTGAGACTCGGATGGGAAAGAGGATCACACATATTGGCAAAGGCCGTCTGGGCAGAAACTCACCGGTAAGTGCCCGAGGAGAGGCGTGATGCTGTCAGAAACATAGAGGATGCTGCCATCTGTCGTCACGGCGATGATGAAGCCATCCAAGGCCTGCGAAAAACGCAATAGGTGAAGGCTCTTCCGTCATGCTTTTATGCAGGAGGGGATCACTGGAGCCAAGGACCCTGGGTTACAACAATGACTTCGTTTCATAACTCTTTGAATATTTCCACGACTAACCTCACAGCACTTTTGTTTTTTTGGTCTTGTACACAAGTTGGTTTCTAACATAGAACTTGTCTAACCCAGGCGAAATGGTTGCAAAGCATGAAAGGGCTTAGTGGAAAATGGGACCTACGGAATCATGAAATAAATTCAGTGGTGGAAATTACCTGAGTACATTTACTATCAGTAAAAGTGTGCATTTGGGCTGAATCAGAAATATCACAGTTGCCATTAAAAGGTGTCAGTGAAGAGTTCATGACCCCTGTTCTCCATCCCCAACACTACTTTGAGTTCAATGGTAAACATTTACTAAAAGATATAGGAGTTCATGGGCTTTTCCCATGGTGGGGCAGTGGCAAAGAATCTGCCTGCCATCTCAGGAGACACAAGAGACATGGGTTCAATCCTTGGATCGGAAAGATCCCCTAGAGAAGAGAATGGCAATCCGCTCCAGTATTCTTGCTTGGAGAATTCCATGGACAGAGGAACCAAGCAGGCCACAGCCCATGGAGTTGAAAAACAGTCAGAATGACTGAGCCACACACACACACACACACACACACATACACACACACACACACACACACACGAGCCCACAGAGGCATTAGAAACAGAAAGTGTGCCTGCTGGTCCATTGCCATAGAAAGACTTTCTGAAGGAACCCTTTATAAAGAACATTCACATTAATCCACCAAAGTGAAAAGGAAGGGTTGATGGGGAAAGGCTGGGTTACTCGACTAGGTCCACGAGAACAGTCATCCCTCAGCGTCCATGGGGGACTGGTCCCAGGACCCCCACAGACACCAAGTCCCACAGATGCTCAAGTTCCCCAGAACTGCCCCCGTATCCACAGGCCCTGCATTCTGGGATTCAGCCACCTGTGGGTGTGAAACCCACAGACATGGAAGGCCAACTGTGTTTCAGCATGCCTGGAAAATTCATTTGTTTAGAAGTTTTGACTGAGTGCCTGCTGTGGGTTAGGTGCACTGCCCTCGGAGCCCATGAGAGAATACACAGAGGCCCTCCGCGTTTTCTCACAGAGCCACCGGCTGTTTGGTTTCCGGGTTCCTAATCAGGTGCTCACAATGCTTTCACACGTCACACAGAAAGGTGATTTCTAAAATTCAGACTCTGTCCAGCAGAGAATGGGGTCATCCGGGCAACTCACCATACTTGCCTGCCACAGAAAGGGAAGAGATGAAAAACAAAAGCTTTCTCCCCTAAAACAAATATCCGAGGACAGAAGACGCTCATGCACGTGGTCACTACAAACCATCACTGCTGCCTCGCTGACTGTACTGTTGAAATAGCATCAAGCACAAATGTGTGGATTCTTCTACTTTGGGGGAAAAAAATTCCCAAAGTGAAGTATGTGTTTAGAAAGTTCTGGAAACATTTTGTATACCCTCAGCTCTATCTTCCCAGGGTGTTACTGATCTTCTGTGCAGCCAAGAGGGCATGGATTCTTTCAGGGTAGGAAGGTACAGCTAAGTGCCTGGCAGCAGGAACCAGAAGTAGTCCAGAAGTGTGCAGAGAAGGGTCCCACCATCAGCACACACCACATGGGAGAGAGTTCTTTTCACTGGGAAAATGACTACTAGGGTCACTGACTATTTAACACTTAGGTTCTGCAGGGTTGGGAAGAATCCCCTGGAGGAGGAAATGGCAACCCACTCCAGTATTCTTTCCTGGAGAATACCATGGACAGAGGAGCCCGGTGGCCTATAGTCCATAGGGTTGCACAGAGTCAAACACGACTGAAGTGACTTAGCACACAGCACACACTGCAGGATTTAAGACTGAAATATCTATTAAAGCACGTTTTTTAAGTGGACCCCATTCTCTTCGATTGTATCTGTGGTTTTCAACCGGGGGCAACTCTGCCCCACTGGGAACATCCGGCCATGTCTAGAGACCTTTCTGGCTGTCACTTCTGGGGTGGGCACTGTAGGCCTCTAGTGGGTAGAGCCAAGGATGCTTTGAAATATCCCATCTACAATACACAGCGTGTCCCTACCACAAGGAAGGATCAGGTCCAAAACGCTAATTGTGCTGAGATGGAGAAATCTGGGGCCAGATTTACCAGTCATAGTGAACACCAAAGTACATCCTGCCTTTGTGTTCCGTCGCTCAGTCGTGTCTGCCTCTTTTGCGACCCATGGACTGTAGCCCGCCAGGCTCCTCTGTCCATGGGATTCTCCAGGCAAGAACACTGACGTGGGTTGCCATGCCCTCCTCCAGAGGATCTTCTGACTCAGAATCGAAGCTGCATCACCTGTGACTCCAGCATCAGAAGGAGGATTATTTACCTGCTGAGCCACCTGGGAAGCCGCAATATTCTGGTGACCTTTATTTCTTTTCCATTTGAGTATTTTTTTCTAAATTAAAAGAAGTCATATTAGCAGCGCTCCTGGAGGTGAATTTTTCTAAGAGGTGGAGGCATTGTGGATGACGTCGGCGGGACCGTTTTGGAAACAGCAGATTGAAATACTGGGGAAAGCAGGAGCAGTCTAAATCCTCTTCTTGCACAGTGAGCCCATGCCCTCTCGAATTTATAAAGCAAGTAGGTGTTAAAAAGCAGGAGGTATTTATGGACGGAAGATGACGCTCATCAGCCCATTGGCATTTTCCATCAAACGCACGAGGATTACGCTGAGTCACTGCGTTAAGAACGCTTGCAATGGTTTCAGAAGTCCCACTGGCAGCATTTGGGAGTGACTCAACAGGACATGATTAAAAAGAGGCGTGCCCCTCTTGTTGAAATGGGGACTCTGGCAGGAGCTCCAGTGGACACCCGAGATTCCACAATGGGCCGAGTTTCACACCTGCCACACACCAGGTGGAAATGAGACGACCCCTCTCTGCCAATCCCTGGTTCTGACAGAGTGCTTCTTGTCTTCTCTGGGACAACCTCTGGGCTAAGAAAAAAGATGGCTGTAGCTTTTCTGAACCAAATTCAGAAACATCAAATATTCCGTAACTGCCTGTCAACGAGAGTGTCCTTTCCTTTGAATTTACTTGTTCTAACACTTGTGGCCACCATCTTGGGCAGCTTTCACTCAACCAGCTTGGCTGGCTGCAACCAAGTCGCTTTCGTTCTTTCAAATCCCACAGCGGTATGAGTTATCCTGGAGTCTGGTTTGGGGCCTTTCTGGGAGAAGAAGAAGGCAGCGGGGATTCACACTCAGATGACACCAGTAGTGCCATTCCCTGGGGACGGGCTCTGTCCTGGGTTTCATCTTCATTTAAAGAAGGAAACTCCTAGTTATGAAGACATGGCATCTGGATTCCTCATGCTCCCTGCAGAGGCTCTGAACAAAGGAGTGGGGTGTGCAGCTGGGATGGGATGCATCCTATGGAGAGGCTGCATCCTAGAAAATGAGAGCATCATCCCATGGGGACCATCGCAAGAAAGGTATAGAGGAGGCTCCTGTCACCCATCACCCAGTCCGTGCCTCCTGAGGAGCAAAAGGGTGGAAGAGGAGCCTAAGACAGTCAGAGACAAATCTAAAGTTCTAGTTGGAGGGTCTCCCCAATGCCTCAAAGATGCCATTTACCCAGAATGCCTGCTTGTTGTACAGGCTTAATTTGGGGTCCAATTCACTTATGTAGCATGATTTCCTTTAGACTGACTTCAAAGAGTCTACACTAGGAGCATATATGCACCCAATACAGGAGCACCTCAATATATAAGGCAAATGTTAACAGACAGAAAAGGAGAAATGGACAGTAACACAATAGTGAGGGACCTTAACACTTTACTGACATCGACAGACAGATCATCCACATGGAATATCAATAAGGAAGCATGAGCCTTAAATGACACATTAGACCAGGTGGACGTAATTGGTGATTACAGAGTACTCCATCCGAAAGCAGCAGAGTACAGTTTTGCTTCAAGGCCACGTGGAACATTCTCAGGACCGACCACACACTGGGCTGCAAAGTGAACCTCGGCAAATTTAAGAAAACGGAAATCCTGTCAAACATCTTTTCTGACCACAACGCTATGAGATCAGAAATCAACTACACACACACACACACACACACACCAAAAAAAACCCTGCAAAAAAACACAAATACAGGGAAACTAAACAATCTGCTACTAAACAGCCAGTGGATCATTGAAGAACTCAAAGAGGAAATAAAAAATACCTAAAGACAGATGAAAATGAAAACACAACAATCTAAAAACCTATGGGGCTCAGCAAAAGCAGTTTGAAGAGGGAAATTCATAGAGATAGGAGCTTACCTCCAGAAACAATAAAAATCTCAAATAAACAACTTAATCTTACATCTCAATGGACAGGAGTTTAAGCAAACGTCAGGAGACAGTGAAGGACAGGGAAGCATAGTGTGCTGCAGTTCACGGGGTCACAAAGAGTCAGACATGACTGAGCGACTGAACAACACCCACCTTACACCTAAAGCAACTAGAGGCAGAACAAAACACCCCCAAAGCTGATAGAAGGAAAGCAATCGTAAAGACCAGAGCAGAAATAAACAAAATAGAGACCAAGCAAACAACAGAAGAGATCAATGAAACTAAAAGCCAGTTCTTTGAACAGATACACAAACCTATAAACCTTTAGCTAGATTCATCAAGTAAAAAAGGGAGAGGGTCCAAGGCAATGAAATCAGAAATGCAAAAGAAGTTACAACTGACTCCACTGAAATACAGGACACCATGAGACTACTATAAGAAACTACATTTTTAACCTTATAAAAATCTTGTTTCCTCAAACACCTTTGATACCTTGAAATTCCCTTGGGGGCGGGGAGGGTAGAATGTGCCACAGGCTTCCAAGAATGTTATGTGCTATAGGGTTATGTGTTTTAATTAATTTTCCCTAAGAATTAGGAGATAAAACGATTTCTGTGAAATAGCATAATGATACATTAATTCAACCTTGTATATCACAAGCTGCTCTAAATTTAACATACTTAAAATGCATTGCTTCTGGAGAAAGTTCTGTATTTTCTTTAAATATAGTTCACATGCAGATTTAAGTATCTTTCATCTCATGTAAATGTTCATTAATGCCTTTATATTTCATAATATTTGGACAGCTTCATTCTGGCATTTTCTTACTCGAGTAACTTTCTGTTTTCTGCAGTTAATCTATGTAAATTAAAGTTTATATCAGTCTTATATAGGCACAGGAGATGAGATCTAGAAAGCTGGAGCCCAGAGTCACCTTCTATTACCCTGCCGGGAACCAGTGACACAGCCAGCATCTAACTTCTTTTGACTGAATCCATCCACCCCAGCTTTCTTCTTCTACTTCAGGGGCTCAGACACACCGCCTCTGGGGCTTTCTCCATGTCCACCTTGGTATCTGAACACTCCCAGTCTCATCCCTAGTTTAGAAGTCAGAACTGGCTGGATGTTTTTGCAGTGACTTATCCTCGTCTGGGCTTCCCCAGTGGCTCAGTGGTAAAGAACTCACCTGCGAATGCAGGAGACACAAGATATGTGGGTTCGATCCCTGGGTCAGGAAGATCCCCTAGAGGAGGGCAGGGCAACCCACTCCAGTATTCTTGCCTGGAGAATCCCATGGACAGAGGAGCCTGGCAGGCTACAGTCCATGGGGTCGCAAAGCGTTGGACGTGACTGAAATGACTTAGCACACAGCACATCCTCATCTGTCCTGAGAAGTCTCACCCCTAGAGACACATGAGGCAGGCCAGGCACTCAGATTAGCCAGACTTTCTCCAATCCAGCCCAGCAGATGGGCACAGGCACATAACTTTTCAGAGGAAGAAATGTGCGTTTCTCCACACAGAGAGAGCACACTCTGGGGGCGTGGGGGGTGGGGCATGGCCATGTATGGTTGACACCATACACCATGTTGATGAAACAGGACCTCAAGTTAAAAGCATAATTTTAAAAGAAGATTTTTGCTTTCAAAATGTGTCCTACCAAGAATATATAATTGTTGCATTGGGCTTCCCCGGTGGTTCAGAGGGCAAAGAATCTGCCTGCAATGAGGGAGACCAGCGTTCGATCCCTCGGTTGGGAAGACCTCCTGGAAGAGAGAATGGCTACACACTCCAGTATTCTTGCCTGCAGAATTCTATGGACATAGGAACCTGGTGGGCTACAGTCCATGGGCTCATAAAGGGTCGGACACAATAGCACACAGGCATATGCATATATATATTCTACATAAATACCCTCGCTCTCCCTACTGCCGTCTCCTTCCCTGCCTGGCTCCCGTTAGGTGTCCTCTGGTTGGGAGGCTGGAGTGGGTCTGCCCTGCAGTCACCATGGCAACAGGACATATTCACACTGAGTTTGGGGATTCTGGCTTTTCCTGCCCAACTCAGTAGCCAAAACACACACCACAGCAGGCAGATTTTTTTCAAGAGTCTGTCTGTTCCCAGCCTTCCTTTCAGGGTCAAGAACAGTTGTTTACTTCGGGCACAGGGTCTTATCTGGAACAAGCAGCCACATTTTAATCCGCAACCCATCAAGCTAATTGAAATGTGGATCTCACCTCCAACATCAGCTGGGTGAATTCTTCATTACTGAGGAATGAAGGCTTCCAGTCCGGCTGAATGTCACAGATTTCCGTTTGCGCTGAGACCTCTAAAAAAAAAAAAAGCACAAACAAGCTTTCAGATGAAAAGACACCCAGAAACTGGAATTAAGAAATGATACATATGTTATTTCTATGCAATTTCGTATAAATGTGTAGTTTAATAAAAGAAGCTGATATAAGGACATATGCTACTCTGATCTCCAAGGATGGGGTAGAGATAACAGACCCTTGATGTTTTCTCATTTTGACCTTTAATGAGGTCTCTGGGAAGAGAGCGCCCCACCCTCTGCACCAGGCGTAGTGCCTGCGATTAGCACGTGGCACCTTGCCCTTGAGTTTCTGCGTGACAAAGCCCATCAGCAGCGGCCAGAGTTGGGGAGCTGCCACCTGGCTTTCCTGGTGGCTCAGAGGGTAAAGAGTTCACCTGGCAGGGCGGGAGACGGGGGTTCCATCCCTGACTGGAGAAGATCCCCTAGAGAAGGAAAGGGCAACCCACTCGAGTTATCAAGGCAACAGGAACAAGGACAGGGGTGGGGGGCATGTCCTTAGGCTGCTTCTTCATGGTCAAGGCGAAACAAAATACTTCAGCGAGCTGGGATTTTATTTTTTTTTTTTATTTTTATTTTTTTCTGTTCACTCTTTTATTTTATTAAAGTAACTTTAAAATTAGAAATTAAAAGAGAAATAAAAGATTACTTAAACTAAATTTTTGATACAGAATTGTATTTTTTTTTCCTGTGTATAATATCTGACCTTGTAATTGTCCTGGTTAAACTTCAGTTTGATCTAAATCATGTGAACTGTAGGACTTTTGAAATGATCTAAAGAGTTAAAGTAAAAATTAAAAATAAATAAATAAATTAAAAAAAAAAAATAAACCTTACAAAAAAAAAAAAAAAGAAAGAAAACAATCTGGCAAGTGGTGACTTTTACAAGATTTGAGAGCGAGCTGGGATTTTAAAAATTCCAGAAACATCTTAGGGCATGTAGTTCCTAACCTACTGCGTTTGTACAGATTGCAATGTATGTTTCAGCATTTCCAGTTACTGAAGTATAATTCGTTATACAAATACATGCTGCTTAGTTGCTTTGAAGGCCAGAATTTACTTTTCCTAAAACTTTCTGGGGTTAATCTGTACTTCACCTGTTTCAAGTAACTACCTTGTTTGCAAGACGTTGTTAGTATTTGTAAATCTAATAGTCACTGGTCTACACAAAACTCTGTAAACATTCTGGTTTTCCTGTCCTTTTGTGCTTTTTTTTCTTTATAATAGTTGATTGAAATTGTTTTTTTTTCCTATTCATGATTTAGAAGAATTTCTTTCTGCTTCACGACTTGGTAATTTTGTGTAAATTTTTAGCATTTTTGTCAGGTTTGGGAAAACACCAATCAAGTTTCTTTTCTAGAAGAACTGTATTGCAATTGCAATTCAGGGCATTTCACCTTTTTTTTTTTGTTCACGGACTAACCTGCAATGCTCTTGCTTTGGTTTTTAATTTTTATATAATTTTTTAAAGTTTTTTTTTAATGTGGACCATTTTTAAAGTCTTTACTGAATTTGTTATGCTATTACTTCTGTTTATGTTTTGGTTTTTTGACTACAAGGCATGTAGGATCTTAGCTCCCAGACCAGGGATGAACCCCACACCCACTGCATTGGAAGCTAATGTCTTAACCACTGGACTACCAGGGAAGTCCACAACTTTTATACAATTTTTACAGGTGACTTTCCACTTACAGTTATTTTAAAATCTTGGCTATATTCCGCACGTTGTACAGCACATCCTTGAGCCTATCCTATGCCCGACAGTTCGTCCCTCTCATACCTCCACCCCTTGATTGTCTGCCCCCGTCACTGGTAATCACCAGTTTGTTCCCTATATCTGTGAGCCTGCTTCTTTCTTGTTATACTCACCAGTTTGTTGTATTTTTTAAGAATGTCTATATAAGTGATATCATACAGTATTTGTCTTTCTCCATCTGAATTATTTCACTTAGTATAATGTCCTCCAAGTCCATCCATATTGCGATGTGCTAAATCGCTTCAGTACTGTCTGACTCTTGGCAGCCTTATGGACTTTGGCCTGCCAGGCTCCTCTGTCTATGGGATCCTCCAGGCAAGAATACCAGAGTGGGTTGCCATGCCCTCCTCCATGGGATCTTCGCAACCCAGGGTTCGAACCCACATCTCCCACATCTCCTGCACTGGCAGGTGGGTTCTTTACCACTAGCACCACCGGGGAAGTCCCCATACTGCTGCAAATGGCATTAGTTCATTCTTTCTTAGGGCTGAGTAGTCGCCTGTTGTGTATATGTACCACGTGTTCTTTATTCATTCATCTGCCAGTGAACACTCAGGTAGTTTCCAGGGATTCCAGCTCCCTGACCAGGGATTAAACCTACACCTCCTGCATTAGAAGGCAGTCTTAACCACTGGACTGCCAAGGAAATCCAAAGAATTCAGTGTTATAATCAAATCTCTGATTTTTCTCGGAGATGGCTGAGGAATAGGACGGGGAGACCACTTCCACAATAGAATGGGAAAGACTAGAGATCTTTTCAAGAAAATTAGAGATACCAAGGGAACATTTCATGCAAAGATGAGCACAATAAAGGACAGAAATGGTCTGGACCTAACTTAAGCAGAAGATATTAAGAAGAGGTGGCAAGAATACACAGAAAAATACAAAAATATACAAAAAAGATCTTCATGACCCAGATAATCACGATGGTGTGATCACTCACCTAGAGCCAGACATCCTGGAATGTGAAGTCAAGTGGGCCTTAGGAAGCATCACCATGAACAAAGCTAGTGGAGGTGATCGAATTCCAGTTGAGCTGTTTAAAATCCTGACAGATGCTGCTGTGAAAGTGCTGCACTCAATATGCCAGCAAATTTGGAAAACTCAGCAGTGGCCACAGGACTGGAAAAGGTCAGTTTTCATTCCAATCCCAAAGAAAGGCAATGCCAAACAATGCTCAAACTACCAAACAATTGCATTCATCTCACACGCTAGTAAAGTAATGCTCAAAATTATCCAAGCCAGGCTTCAACAGTACGTGAACCATGAACCTCCAGATGTTCAAGCTGGATTTAGAAAAGGCAGAGGAACCAGAGATCAAATTGCCAACATCCAATGAAACATCAAAAAAGCAAGAGAGTTCCAGAAAAACATCTATTTCTGCTTTACTGACTACGCCAAAGCCTTTGACTGCATGGATCACAATAAATTGCAGAAAATCCTTAAAGAGGTGGGAATACCAGACCACCTGACCTACCTCCTGAGAAACCTGTATGCAGGTCAAGAAGCAACAGTTAGAACTGGACATGGAACAACAGACTGGTTCCAAATCAGAAAGAAGTACATCAAAGCTTTATATTGTCACCCTGCTTATTTAACTTATATGCAGAGTACATCATGAGAAGTGCCAGGCTGGAGGAAGCACAAGCTGGAATCAAGACTGCCAGGAGAAATATCAATAACCTCAGATATGCAGATGACAGCATCCCCATGACAGAAAGTGAAGAAGAACTAAAGAGCCTCTTGATGAAAGTAAAAGAAGAGAGTGAAAAAGTTGGCTTAAAACTCAATATTCAGAAAACTAAGATCATGGCATCTGGTCCCATCACTTCATGCCAAATAGATGGGGAAACAGTGGCAGACTTTATCTTTTAGGGCTCCAAAATAAGTGCAGATGGTGACTGCAGCCATGAAATTAAAAGATGCTTGCTGCTTGGAAGAAAAGCTATGACCAACCTAGACAGCATACTAAAAAGCAGAGACATTACTTTGCCAACAAAGGTCTGTCTAGTCAAAGCTATGGTTTTTCCAGTGGTCATGTATGGACATGAGAGTTGGAACATAAAGAAAGCTGAGTGCAAAAGAATGGATGCTTTTGAACTGTGGTGCTGGAGAAGACTCTTGAGAGTCCCTTGGACTGCAAGGAGATCCAACCAGTCCATCCTAAAGGAAATCAGTCCTGAATATTCACTGGAAGGACTGATGCTGAAGCTGAAACTCCAATACTTTGGCCACCTGATGCGAAGACCTGATTCATTTGAAAAGACCCTGATGTTGGGAAAGATTGAAGGCAAATGGAGAAGAGGAAATAAATTTAAAAAATAAAAAGGAGAATGGGGACAACAGAGGATGAGAAGGTTGGATGGCATCACCGATGTGATGGACATGAGTTTGAGTAAGCTCTGAGAGTTGGTGATGGACAGGGAAGCCTGGTGTGCTGCAGTCCATTGGGTTGCAAAGAGTTGGATATGACTGAGCGACTGAACTGACTGAACTGAATTGAATCTCCACTGGTATTTGATGGGACCAACATTACAAGCTGTCGGTGACTGGGCAGGATGAACAGAGCAATATGGTCCAAGTGGCTTCTAAATAGCAAGGGAAATACAGCCATACGGGAGCAATATTTTAGGGAAGCATTGCAATTAACAGTGGAACCCCCAAAGCCTACCATAGTGTAGGTTGTACTTATGCATAGAACACCTGCCTCCCAATAGCTCGTGCTCCACAGGAAACCAGCAGGACAACGTTGGGTTATATATGGTCAAGGAAGAATCTAGAAAATGGGGCAGAAAGTAGGCTGGTGGGGTGACTATCACCCTAACCAACAGGGACATGTCTCCTTGCTCTGCTGTCCTCCCTACCCCACCCCCACCTTCTAAGGCAGACATCTGGAAGGGCAGGGGTAAGGACTGGGGTTGGATGTTGGGAGAAGATGACATCAAACCAGCTGAGACTCACACAGGAAGAGGAAAGCACACAAGTCAGCCTGGTCCTGTGGAAGTGACAGTTAGATGGCCATGAATAAGGCTACTCACTATGCCCTACTATTGACATAATTTAGAGGCTTCTCTTCTGTAATAGCTCTGGCAACCCACTCCAGTCTCCTTGAGTGGGAAATCCCATGGACAGAGGAGTCTGGTGGGCTACAGTCCATGAGGTCACAAAGAGTTGGACACGACTTGGTGACTGAGCATGCTCCTGTAACAGATACTGATGACACATTGCCCTATGGAGAAACATAGTCAAATTCTCATTTTGATTTGGAATTTCTTCCAGAAGTATGCATTCCAGGATCAAGGTTTATCTACCAAACTGAGAAAACAGGGATGCTTGGCAGATTACTGATGAAAGAGCTAAGTTATTTTAATGACTACCTGCATAGCTAATGGGGAAGGAAATGGCACCCCACTCCAGTACTCTTGCCTGGAAAATCCCATGGATGGAGGAGCCTGGTGGGCTACAGTCCATGGGATCGCTAAGAGTCGGACACGACTGAGCAATTTCACTTTCACTTTTCACTTTCATGCATTGGAGAAGGAAATGGCAACCCACTCCAGTGTTCTTGCCTGGAGAATCTCAGGGATGGGGGAGCCTGGTGGGCTGCCGTCTATGGGGTTGCACAGAGTCGGACACGACTAAAGTGACTTAGCAGCAGCAGCAGCATAGCTAGAATATCACATGGTCTCCCTTCAGGATGAAGGCAGAAAGTACACCAAATCCACAGTTCTGGGCCTCCCTGGTGGTCCAGTGGTTACAAGTCTGCCTGCCAATGCAGGAGACACGGGTTCAATCCCTGATCCAGGAAGATCTCACATGCCATGGAGCAATTAAGCCTGTGCATATCAACTACTGGAGAAGGGAATGGCAACCCATTGCAGTATTCTTGCCTGGAGAATCCCATGGACAGAGGAGCCTGGCGGACTACAGTCCGTAGGGTTGCAAAGAGTTGGACACAACTGAGTGACTGACACTTTCACGAGTTACTCTGTGGAGGCCTTAAGCAACTCCTGCCTGGCTCAAGGTGAGCCCCAAATGAATGCAGATCATGCTCCTTAGAAGATGCCTGCAGAGTTCACAGCCCTTTGGATTATAAGTACAGTTATTGCATGTTGTTTTTTTTTTTGCTTTAACACAAATTTTGGTCCAGCCACTATATCTCTTCATAAAATCTGTCATGCATTTTCTGTTTTCTTTTGTGTATGGGATAAGGATGAGGGAGATCTAGGGTTGATTCTGGTTGCATTTCAGTGGGTTGTGTGGGGTAGGGCTCAGTCTTATGAAAAAGGTGAGGTGGACACAGGAGCTCCAGGTGGTAGCAGGATGAATTTCTGCTGACCCATCCTCTCCAGCTTCCAGATTCAACAATTCTGTAATTCCACAGTGGGCAGAGCCCAACATAAATGTCACACGGATGGATTTGATCCCGGTTGTACTATTTCTCAGTGACACTGACCTGCTTTGAGTAATTTGCACAAAATATCTTGGGAATCAAACCAACCTGCTCTTTCATTTAGCTAAATCATCATTTAGGACATATAACCATTCTGCTTAAACTATTAGGGGCAATCAAATGCTGCTGCGATACTTTATTTCAATCCCGGCTTGATTGTTCTCCCCCAACTTTTAACAAAACCAATTAACATGTTCTTTACTCTCCCCTGGGCAGCTATGGGGGGGACAAAAAAGGAGGCTATATCATTACTGTCACATTTGTAATAGGTATATACAATTATTCCAGAAATAATAAAAGAATAACAAGTATAATGAAACTTTCTAGTGTCCCAGCTGTGCCCTCTCCCATGAAATCAGCTTGTCTGGGAAAATGTTCAGTGAAGGAGAAGCCTCATGGCAAGCACAGAAGAACTGTAATTATCTCCTCGATAATCTGACATTTATGACTTTAATATGCTTGGTTGCTGGGTGTCATGATTAAGAAAAAAAAAGAATTTTGCTCTTCTTGCTTGTTAATAGTTCCTGAATCCTCCCAACCGTTCTTAAATTTTTTGGTACCATCCACAGGCAAGTGGTAGCGCACGGTGGGTAATGCTAGGAGTTAAAAGGGTTTGCGTGTGCGCTAAGTTGTTCTAATCGTGTTCAGCTCTTTGCAAGTACGTGGACTGTAGCCCGCCAGGCTCCTCTGTCCGTGGGATTCTCCAGGCAAGAATACTGGAGTGGGTTGTGCTGACCTCCTCCAGGGGATCTTCTCGACCCAGGGATCAAACTCACATCTCTTAAATCTCCTGCATTGGCAGGTCGGCTCTTTACCACTAGCACCGCCTGGGAAGACCAAGAGGTAAAAGGGTTGAAGGGGAGTAAAATGAAGAGAGGATAGTTTGAGAAAGATGTAAATTCAAGGATGAATTCAAGTTGTAAATTCATAGAATGGGATACTAGGTACCAAGGAACAAGAAGTAGCCATCGAGCTGGAAGTGCACGGCTTCATCACACAAACATGATGTTCATAATATACGATTTCATCTGAATAAGGCTCCAACAGGAAAAAACCCATCTCTGGTATTAGAAGTCAGTCAGAGGGGACTTCCCTGGTGGTCCACTGGTTAAGGGTCTGCCTTGCCGACGCAGTGGACACGGATTCAATCCCTGTTCCAGGAACTAAGGTCGTACATGCTGCAGGGCAACTATGCCTGAGCACCACAGTCCTGAGCCCGAGACCCACACCTGCTGAAGCCTGTGTGCCTAGAGCCTGTGCTCTGCACCAAGAGAAGCCACCGCAGTGCACACTGCAATGAAGAGTAAGCCCCACTCACTGCAAGTAGAGAAAGCCCATGTGCAGCATCACACCAGCGAAGGAAGAAAGAAAAAGGAGGAGAGGAAGGAAGGAAGGTAGAGAGAATGCAGCCAGAGATTATCTTTGGGGAAAGCAGAGTTAAATAGGAGAGGCATCTTCTGGGGAAGCTTTTATTTCATGACCTGGGTGTTGGTTTCCTGGCTGCATTCACTCTGTGATGACTAATTCCACCATACAGCTATGACTGTGTATTTTCTGTATATGTGTTATACCTTTATAAAGTATCAAAAAGTTTTTTGTTTTTTTTTAAGTGGACTGCTGGGATAACTAGAAAATCTTAGGTCAAAGGATAAATTCTGACTCCTTCCCTTTTTCCTATATACAAAAGAGTAACTCAAAATGGGCCAACTATCTAAATGTTTAATTTATGGCTTATATCTAAATGCTTAAATTATAGCTTAAAATTATAAAAGTCTGGCTCCCCTGGTGGTTCAATGCTTAAAAATCTGCCTGCCAATGCAGGGGACATAGGTTTGATCCCTGGTCCAAGAAGATCCCAAACGCCATGGAGCAACTAAACTCAGGGGCCACAGCTATTGGGCCTGTGCTCCGAAGCCTGCGAGTCGCCAGCTACTGAGCTCACGTGCAGTGACTACTGAAGCCTGCGCACCCTGGAGCCCTGTGCTCCACAACAAGAGAAGTCACCACAATGAGAAGCCCATGCACCACAACTAGAGTGGCCCCCACTTTCCACTACTGGAGAAAGTCCACGCACAGCAACAAAGACCCGGTGCAGCAAAAAATAGCAATAAATAAATATTTTCAAAAAGAAAGTGAAAAGACAACTCACAGAATGAGGAATATATTTGCAAATTACGTATCTGATAAAGGTCTAGTATCCAGAATGTATGAAGAACTCTTACAACTCAACAGCAAAAACATAAATAACCTGATTAAAAATGGGCAAAGGATTTGAACTGACATCCTCAAAAGATGATGATACAAATTGCCATTAAGTCCGTGAAAAGCTCAACATCATTCGGTATTAGGGAAATGCAAACCAAAAGCACCATGAGATATCACTTCTTACCAACTAGGAAGGCTACAACGAACACATACACAAACACACACACACACAACTGTCAACAAGTACTGGTGAGGATGTGGAGAAACTGGAACCTTCATACATTGCTGTTGGAATGTAAAACGGTGCAATTGCTAGGGAAAACAGTTTGGCAGTTTCCCTAAAACTTAAACAACGAGTTACCCTTTGACCCAGCAGTTCCACTCCTAGATACATGCCCAAGAGAACTGAAAATTATATCCACTCAAAAATAAGTACAGGAATGTACACAGCAGCATTATTTAACAGCCCCCAAATGAAAATGCCCAAATATCTGTCAAAAGATAAACAGATAAATGAAATGGTATATCCATACAATAGAATATTATTTGGCCATAAAATGAAATGAAACACAGGCAGTTGCTAACATGCGGATGCTAAGTGAAAAAAGCTGGAAAGAAAAGACCACATATCGTATGATTCCATGTGTATGGGGTGGGTTTAGTCGCTAAGTTGTGTCCGACCCTTGCGACCTCATGGACTGTAGCTTGCCAGGCTCCTCTTTCCATGAGATTTTCCAGGCAAGAATACTGCAGTGGATTGGCATTTCCTTCTCCAGGGGATCTTCCCGATCTAGGGATCAAACCCACATTTCTTGCATCTCCTGCATTGGCAGGCAGATTCTTTACCACTAGCACCACTTGGGAATCCCCAGAGGGTTTCTTTCGGGGACAGTACATTTAGGTAGTGTTGATGCTTGCACAACCTCATGAAGAGATTGTACTAAAAACCACAGAGCTATAACCTTTAAAGTAATGAAGTTTATGCTATATGAGTTACACCTCATTGTAAAAACAGATTTGACATTAAGTCAGTTAATTATTTTTGATTACTTTTTCCCATGGTGTTACTGAGAAGGCCAAAGACTTTAGGGGTGGTGGTGGAAATGAATGGAGACGTCAGTACAGTTTAAGTCAGTGGGAAATTAATACCTGGGCATGGTGCCTGCAGGGCTGAATGAAAAGGACTGCTCTAGACATTTTTAATCAAGATGCTCCCATAGTTGGTGCTGCCCTGCTTGGGCGGGGTGATACCTGTGAGTCTGCCCCTCTGGCTGAGAAAGCAATTTGGGAGGGGCATGTCCTGCCCCAAACCTGCTGGAGATGGGGTTTTTCTGGAGGGTGGAGCGTGTTGGAAAGAGGAAACCTATGACCAAGGAGGTCGGGTTTGCTGGGGAGAACCAAGCAGGAAGACAAACGATAAAAGTGAGAGAAAAGTGAAAGTATTAGTCACTCAGTCCTGTCTGACTCTTTACGACCCCATGGACTGTAGCCCACCAGGCTCCTCTATCCATGGAATTCTCCAGGCTAGAATACTGGAGTGGGTAGCCATTCCCTTCTCCATCGGATCTTCCCAACCCAGGGATTGAACCCTGGCCTCTTGCACTGCAGGCAGATTCGTTACCGTCTGAATCACCAGGGAAGCCAGCTTGATAAAGTCGTCAAGTGGAAATGGCAGGAAGAGAAATAAAAATGGAAAGAGGATCGTGGTTACCATTGTGTTTCTGCAAGAACCCAATGACCTTCTCCAGCACGGTGGTCTTGTCCATCTTCCGCGTGTTGCCAGGCAGCATGGAGCTGAGCTCTTTGATGAGGACATTGAACTGGTCCCGACGCTTCTTCTCAGACTTGTTTCGGGAAGCTCTGTCAACACAAAAAGGGAAAGTGTTAGTCTCATTCATCTCTGACTCTTTGTGACCCCATGAACTGTAGCCGCCCCCAAGCTCCTCTGTCCATGAGATTTCCCAGGCAAGAAAGCTGGAATTGCCATCTTCTACTCCAGGGGCTCTTGCTGAGCCAAGGATGGAACTCAGGTCTCCCACACTGCAGGAAAGGCACAGGTTCCTGGAACATTCCACTTTCAGAAGGTTTTCTTATGGGTTGGAGGTACTTTAGGTCAGAGTGTATTCTTCTGAGATTATCTGATCAAAACTTTTCAAGGAGGGACTTTCCTGATGGTCCAGTGGCTAAGACTGTGCTCTTAATGCAGGGACCCAGGATCCATCCCTGGTCGGGGAACTAGATCCCACATGATGCAACTAAGAGTCTGAACGCTGCGAGCAAGATCAAAGAGCCACAGCTAAGAGCCGGTGCTGCCACGTAAGTGAAAACAAATATTCAAATAATGGTCCTAATTAAAAAAACAGAAACAAACAACAATAGAAATCTTTCAGGGAAGGGAACATTTGTCACATTTCCGAGCTGGGTGACGGGGACAGAGAAGATGTTCTGCTAGACTCCTGGACACAGAGAGAGACAGTAGTAGTGAGTCCTGTCAGTCAGTCAGTCAGTTGCTCAGCTGTGTCTGACTCTCTGTGACCCCATGGGCTGTAGCCTGCCAAGCTTCTCTGTCCATGGGATTCTCCTGGCAAGAATACTGGAGTGAGTTGCCATTTCCTCCTCCAGGGGATCTTCCTGACTCAGTATTGAACTGTCTTCTGCATTGGCAGGTGGATTCTTTCCCACTGAACCACCTGAGGCAAAATCTTACAGATGGGCTCCACAGTCAGAACTCAGCTGCTCTGACTCCAGAAACAAACAATACTCTTCATCAATATAAATAGCCCTGAAGGGTTTGCTTTTAACAGCTCATCCTCAAGCCCAAACCAGGTTCCTTCTAACCCAGAGCACCCAGCTTCTGGTACCAAGTCACAGAGGATAGGCAGGCACCCCAAGCATCCAGTAGAGAGCCAGTACCACCAGGGCACAAGCCCTGTCCCCTGCCCCAGAGCTCATCATCCTGCTGGGGAGTCCAGGCACACCCCCACAAAACCATCCACAAGCCACACGTGGTCCAGAGCCAACGTGACAGGGATTGCACGTGACTGCCAAGCTGCTAAATGTATCTGAACCCTTTTTAAAATGACACAGTGGGACTTCCCTGGTGGCGCAGTAGATGAGAGTCTGCTTGTCAACGCAGGGGAGGTGGATTCGGTCCCTGATCCAGGAAGAGCCCAAGTGCTGCGGAGCAACTAAGCCCATGAGCCACAACTGTTGAGCCTGTGCTCTAGAGCCTGGCAGCCACAACCACTGAAGCCCATGTGCTCTAGAGCCTGTGCTCTGCAGCAAGAGAAACCGCTGCAAGGAGAAGCCTGGGAAGAAGAGCTCCCGCTCGCTGCAACTAGAGAAAGCCCGTGCACAGCAACAAAGACCCAACACAGCCAAAAATGAGAAATATGTTAATTAATTTAAAAAATGACACGGTGGAAACTTCAATGCGCATTACAAAGTGAAAGAGCCAATCGAAAAAGTCTCCATACTCAAGGGTCCAACTCCATGACATTCTGCAAAAGGCAAAACTATGGCAATAGTGAAAAGATCAGCAGGCCAGGGGCTGAGCGGGGAGGGGTGAAAACACAGAATCCAGAGAATTTTTAGGGAAGGGAAACTGCTCTGTATGATATCACGATGGTGCATGCATTTGCCCAAACCCATAGAATGTACAATCCCAAGAGTGAACCCGAAAGTAGACGATAGTCTTTGGGGGGATAATGACCTGTCAATGTGGCATCATCAATTGCAGCAAATGGACTACCCTTGCTGGGGGTTGTTGATAATAGGGGAGGCTGTGAATATATACGGGCAGAGGGCATATGGAAAAAGAGGGCATGGGTCCTTCCACCCAATCCTGCTGGGAACTTAAAACTGTTCTAAAAATAGAGTATATTTTTTTAAAAAATGAAATACTACACCACACAACTACAGAAGTAATCAGTGTGGAGCCACTCAGTTTGAGGGCCTTCCCACTGAGGCTCTGAGAACCAAAGGGTTCCGGGAACTTGGAGAGGAAACCATGGCTGCAGGGGCTGCTCTATTAAACAAAGACCCCACCACCACCACCCCAACCACCTGTACCAGCCTGGGAAGCGGGGCTGTCCCAGAGGCCTTGATCCTTAGCATATCACAGGCCCGGGGCCAGCTCTCAGCTCTGCAGGTCAAGCCCCTCCTCCACGGCCAGCTTGCTTAACGTTGATCCAGGGCTGGGAAGGCGGACTCACCCCTCCCACATTCAGCCCAGATGGATTTGTTCCAGAAAGTCAGTTTAGTGACAGAACAGGGACCACAGCTGCAGGGCCCATCAAACTCAGTCTACTTTCTGGTCCAGGCACCCTGGGGCCCAGGATCAAGGTGCCTGGGGCAGCTAGTCACCCACCAGGAGGTCACTGGCCAATGTGCGGCCCGGACAGGATGCTGGTGATGGTGGTTGTTCAGCTGCTCAGTTGAGTCTGACTCTTTGAGACCCCATGGACTGCAGCATGCCAGACTTCCCTGTTCTTCACTGTCTCCCGGAGTTTGCTCAGTCTCATATCTGTTGAGTCAGTGATGTCATCCAACCATCTCATCCTCTGCCGCCCCCTTCTCCTCTTGCCCTCATTCTTTCTCAGCATCAGGGTCTTTTCCAATGAGCTGGCTCTTGGCGTCAGGTGGCCAAAATATTGGAGCTTCAGCAACAGTTCTTCCAATGAATATTCACAGTTGATTTCCTTTAGGATTGACTGGTTTGATCTCCTTGCAGCCCAAGGGATTCTCAAGAGTCTTCTCCAACACCACAGTTCAAAAGCATCAGTTCTTTGGCTCTCAGACTTCTTTATGGTCCAGCTGTCACATCCATACATGACCACTGGAAAAATCATAGCTTTGACTATACCGACCTTTGTCAAGCAAAGTGATGTCTCTGCTTTTCAATACGCTGTTTAGGTTTGTCATAGCTTTTAAGGAGCTGGCTTCTTTTAATTCTGTGGCTACAGTCACCATCTGCAATGATTTGGAGGGTGCTGGTGGCCTGTGACAACTCAGTGGGTTCCCCTTAGAGGGATTCACCTGCCTTGGGGTAGGTATCAATATCCACAGGTGTCAGCATCCACATAGATTCGGGCTCCCCCAAGAGCGCTTGGAAACCTAGGCACACACCCCAAATACCCTTTCCCTGGACACCGTGATGGTCATAAATATTCTGCTTCTTGCTACCCAATTAGACACGACCTGTCCTTTTTATTCTTGAAGTTTTTGGCTGTTCTGGGTCTTTGTAGCTGCATGTGGGCTTTCTCTAGCTGTGGCACATTGGGGCTGCTCTCCAGGGGCGTGCACAGGCTTCTTGCTGCCACGGCTTCTCTTGTTTCAGAGTACAGGCTCTAGGCACTTGAGCTTCAGCAGCTGTGGCACACGGGCTCAGTAGCTGTGGTGCCTGAGCTTAGTTGCTCCCCGGCACGTGAGATCTTCCCAGACCAGGGATCAAACCCATGCCCCCTGCACCCTGTACTGGCTCTTAGCCATTGGACCACCAGGGAAGTCCCTCGACCTGTCTTGATTTCAACGCACCCATTCATACATCACCTTTTGCTAATGTCATCTCAGTTTGGGATGTTTCCTGATAGCACCTAAGGCAATTCTTCAAAGTTCACCTAAAGCACATGATCGCTACCCTTGCCTAAGGGTCTGTTCCTGTTCCTGACCTTTTCCTCCTTCCTGTCTCTCCTTAGAGTTTTGGGAGGGCCTGAAATCCTCTAGGCGTTTCTACAAAGGCCTCATTTCTAGCCGAGTCACTATCCCCAGGAACGCTCTCTCCCAGTCACAGACTGGCTGCAGGTGCAACAGTGAGATGCCAAGGGGCCTTTGTGCTAGTCCAGGGTAAAACCCATAGTGTTCAAACACATGAGGGGGAACAAAGGAGCCCTTTAACTTTGTGAGTGACTGTCTATGCATTATAAATAAATTTTCAGCCTAGATTTGAAGAGCGACATGCAACCTCCTTAGCCAGAAAAAGCTCTATGCCTGTCCTAGTTTGCCCATTATAAATTATTGGTGAGCGGATAACACCCGGCTCATTATAACTCTGTTCTCTTCTTCAATGGGTGTAATGACAATGAACACAGCCTGGCAGAGCCGATGATGAAGGCTTATATCATTAGTGACAGGAACACAAGCTTGTTTCCGTCAGCCTCCGCCTGGGACACACGATGGTGCCCACTGGAAATCGGTCAATGTCAGTTGGATCTGCAGCTCTGAGCCAAGAAGGAAAAAAAAAGCCTTAAATGACCTTATTTCTGATAAAGGAGGCCTGTTTTGGCAGGCCCTGGGACCACCGGGCATAAGGCATCAGGAAAACAGGTTGAAAGACACTTAACCAGGCAGGTTTGGGGTTTGTTTTGTCCTTTGAGGCATTATTTATGTTCAATGAAACTCATCCATATTATGCGTGTGGTTTGATGAATCTTAGTAATTGCCTGAAAGTGGAAAGTGAAATCAGCAGTCGTGTCTGACTTTGTGACCCCATGAACTGTAGCCCGTCAGGCTCCTGTGCCCATGGAATTTTCCAGACAAGAATACTGGAGTGGGTTGCCATTCCCTTCTCCAGGGGATCTTCCCAACCCAGGGATCGAACCCAAGTCTCCTGCATTGCAGGCAGATTCTTTACCATCTGAGCCACCATAACCACCACAAAAATTCAGCTGTAAAATAGTTCCTCCACCCTAAAAAGTTTTCTCCTGTGTCTTTGTTGTTGATCTCCCCTGGATCACAGCCCTAGGAAACCCCTGGTCTGCTGTCACTGAAGTTTTGCCTTTTTCTAGGATTTCATACAAATGCAATCAGCACAATGCAGTTGACTTTAGCACAAAGTTTTGGTGATTCATCCATGTTATTGTATATATTAATACTTCATTCCTTTTGACTGCTGATTCATAGTTCGTTGGGCTGTTTTCAGTTTGGGGGTATTAAGAATAATGCTGGGGGCTTCCCTGGTGGTCGACTGGTTAAAAATCCATGCACTAATGCAGGGAATCCCTGATTTCGCTAGATCCCAAATGCCTCAGGACAACCAAGCCCCCATGTACCACAGCTGCTGAGCCCAAGTTCTGAAGCCTTGTTCCACGAGAGAAGATACCGCCATGAGAAGCCTGCACTCACCACAACTAGAGGAAGCCCGTGGCAGCAATGAAGACGGAGCACAGCCATTAATTAAACTAATTAATAAAATAATGTGGCTCTGATTGTACAACATGGGAAATATAGCCAATACTTTGAAATAACTGTAAGTGGAAAGTACCCTTTAAAAATCGTATAAAAATTAAACAAAAATAATGCTGCTGCTCTCAACATCCATCTCCCTGTCTCTGTATAGACATAGGCATACATTTCTCTTGGGTACACACCCCGGTGTGAAATTGCTGGGTCCTATGGCACCCCACTCCAGTACTCTTGCCTGGAAAATCCCGTGGATGGAGGAGCCTGGTAGGCTGCAGTCCATGGGGTCGCTAAGAGTCAGACACGACTGAGCGACCTCAATTTCACTTTTCACTTTCATGCATTGGAGAAGGAAATGGCAACCCACTCCAGTGTTCTTGCCTGGAGAATCCCAGGGACGGGGGAGCCTGGTGGGCTGCCGTCTATGGGGTTGCACAGAGTCGGACAAGACTGAAGCGACTTAGCAGCAGCAGCAGCATGGTAAGCGTAGGGCTTCTCTGGTAGCTCAGCTGGTAAGGAATCTGCCTGCAATGCAGGAGACCCCAGTTCGATTCCTGGGTCGGGAAGATTCCCTGGAGAAGGGAGCAGCTACCCACTCCAGTATTCTTGCTTGGAGAATTCCATGGACAGAGGAGCCTGGCAGGCTACAGTCAATGGGGTTGCAAAGAGTCAGACACGACTGAGCGACTTTCACATGCTAAGTGTATGTGTAACATTGTAAGACAGTACTATACAGTTATACAAAGTGGCTCTCCTATTTCTGCATTTCTACCTACAATGTATGAGAGTTCTATCGCTCCACATCCATGCCAGCACTGAGCACTGCCAATCCTTCTTCACTTTAGCCAGGCAGTATTATCTCATTGTGATTGTCTTTTTATTTATTTTTATTGAAGGATAGTTGCTTTACAATATTGGTTTGGTTTCTGCCATACATCAACATGAATTAGCCATAGGTGTACATATGTCCCCTCCATCTTGAACCTCCCTCCCCTTCCCAGCCCTCCCCACTCCTCTAGGTTGTTAGAGAGCCCTGATTTGAGTTCCCTGGGTCATACAGCAAATCTCCACTGGCCATCTATGTTAGACACGGTAGTGTCTATGCTTCCATCCTACTCCATTTGCCTCGCCCTCTCCTTCCTCCCCTCTGTGTCCATAAGTCTGCTCTCTATATCTATGCATCCATCGCTCATTGTGGTTTTAACTGGCAGTTGTCTGATGATGAGTGATGCTCAACGTATTTTCACATGTTTAATGCTCTTTCATATATCTTCTTTTTGGAGTGTCTGTTCAAATCTTTCACTCACTTTTCAGTTGTGCTGTTTGTCTTCTTTTTATTCAACTTAAGAGAGAGAGAAAAAGAGAGACAGGGAGGTGGTCTGGGAGGAAGGGAAGGGGTATGTGTGTGTATGTTAAATACACCTCGATACAAGTTTCCACCTTTGATTTTGAATGCAGTGCTCAGTGAGCCCCAGTCTTATCTTTCTATCTTTTCTGGTTTCTCCCAGGGGACACTGTTGACCTTGCTAACACTGTCTGGGCACTTACTATGTCATAGCCCTATTTTAAGTGCTTTACATGTATTAATGCCTTTCATCCTCATAATGATCTGTTATCATTCTCCTTTCACAGGTGAAGTTGAGGTACCCAGAGGGTGAATAACTGCTGAAGTTCATGACTAGGAAGTGGGGGAGGAGGTCTGCTCGGGTGCTCATGCTATGGAACACTTGCACTCTCCCACACACTTACCATTCCCTCCAAAATTCCTTCACTCTCTCCATGTCTGTAACCCCTGGAAGCCCCTGTTCTGTTCTCCATCACTGCATTCTCTTTTCAGGAATGTCGTACAAACACAATTAGACAGCAGGTAACCTCTTGAGCTGGCTTCTACCCAGTTCATCCAAGTTGCTGCACCTACCAATATCTTCTCCTTCTCACTGCTGAGTAGCTTTCTATCGCATAGGTATATCAATAACACAGCTGGCTTATCTGTTCACCTGCTTAAGGCAGTTCGGGTTGTTTTGCATTTTCCTTCATGATAAACACAGCAGCTATGAACATTTGTGTGCAGGTTTTTGTGTGAATGTGCGATGTCAGCTCTCTGTAGGAAGTAACTTGGGAGAAGGATGGCTGGATCACACAGATGTTTAACTTTCTAAGACACCACCAGACTGTTTTCCAGCAGTCTGGCAGCAGTACCATTTTACCTCTTGCAAATGAGATAGGCGTGATCCGGATGTTCCAACATCCTCAAGGGGAGTTGGTATTGTTGATACATTTTATTTTAGCTCATCAAAGAGATGTGCAGGGCTTCCCAGGTGACTCAGCAGTAGACAATCCTCATTGGGGTTTCATTTGCATTTTTCTAATGGCTAATGATGTTGAATATCTTTTCATGTATTTTTCCACCATCTGTGTATCTTCTTTGGTGAAGCATCCGATCATGTCTTTCACCATTTTTAAACTGAGTTGTTTGTTTCCTTACTGTTGATGTAAGGCAGTGTATTTTTGTATTCAGACAAGTCCTTTGTCAGACACGTGATTTGTCAATATTTTGCCAGCTTGCCCTTTGGTCTGTTAATAGTGTCTTCACAGAGCAAACATTTTTTAAATTTTGATGAAGCCCAAGTTATTAGTTTACTTATTTTAACTGGAGATTAATTACTTTACAATATTGTGGTGGTTGTTTTATGGATTGTGTTTTGGTGGCAGATCTAAGAACCCCTTGCCTAATTTCAGGCTAAGAAGATTTTCTCCTGTGCTTTCTTCTGAGAGTCTCACACATTTTACATTTAGACTTATGATCCATTTTGAGTCATTTTTATAACATGTAAGGTTTAGGTTAACCTTTGCATGTGCGTGTGTGCTAAGTCGCTTCAGTCGTGTCTGACTCTGTAGGACCCCATAGACTGTAGCGCCCCAGGCTCCTCTGTCCATGGGATTCTCCAGGCAAGAATATTGGAGTGGGTTGCCATGCCCTCCTCTAGGGGATCTTCCCCACCCAGGGATTGAACCTGCATCTCTTAGGTCTTCTGAATTGGCAGGTGGTTCTTTACCACTAGTGCCACCTGGGAAGCCCTTTGCTTGCATATGGTTGTTCAATTGTTCCAAGTTCAGTTTTTTTTTTTTTTTCATTTTTACCAAAGGTGCCTAGCCAATTTATTGGAGAAAGGATATTTTTTAACAAATGGTGCTGGATCAACTGAATATATGTATGAATGGATCCAAATAAAAGAACTTCAAGCTATATTTCTTTCTTTCTTTCTTTCTTTCTTTTTGATGTCAATGGATTCTTTTTTATTTTTTTTTTAATTTTTAAAAATTATTTATTTTTTTTAATTTTTATTTTTACTTTATTTTACTTTACAATACTGTATTGGTTTTGCCACACATTGACATGAATCCACCATGGGTGTACATGAGTTCCCAATCCTGAACCCCCCTCCCACCTCCCACCCCATATCATCTCTCTGGATCATCCCTGTGCACCAGCCCCAAGCATCCTGTATCCTGTATCGAACATAGACTGGCGATTCGTTTCTTACATGATAGTATACATGTTTCAATGCCATTCTCCCAAATCATCCCACCCTCTCCCTCTCCCTCAGAGTCCAAAAGTCCATTCTATACATCTGTGTCTCTTTTGCTGTCTCGCATACAGGGTTATCATTACCATCTTTCTAAATTCCATATATATGCGTTAGTATACTGTATTGGTGTTTTTCTTTCTGGCTTACTTCACTCTGTATAATAGGCTCCAGTTTCATCCATCTCATTAGAACTGATTCAAATGTATTCTCTTTAATGGCTGAGTAATACTCCATTGTGTATATGTACCATAGCTTTCTTATCCATTCATCTGCTGATGGACATCTAGGTTGTTTCCATGTCCTGGCTATTATAAACAGTGCTGCGATGAACATTGGGGTACACATGTCTCTTTCAATTCTGGTTTCCTCAGTGTGTATGCCCAGCAGTGGGATTGCTGGGTCATAAGGCAGTTCTATTTGCAATTTTTTAAGGAATCTCCACACTGTTCTCCATAGTGGCTGTACTAGTTTGCATTCCCACCAACAGTGTAGGAGGGTTCCCTTTTCTCCACACCCTCTCCAGCATTTATTGCTTGTAGACTTTTGGATCGCAGCCATTCTGACTGGTGTGAAATGGTACCTCATTGTGGTCTTGCTTTGCATATCTCTGATAATGAGTGATGTTGAGCATCTTTTCATGTGTTTGTTAGCCATCCGTATGTCTTCTTTGGAGAAATGTCTATTTAGTTCTTTGGCCCATTTTTTGATTGGGTCGTTTATTTTTCTGGAATTGAGCTGCAGGAGTTGCTTGTATATTTTGAGATTAGTTGTTTGTCAGTTGCTTCATTTGCTATTATTTTCTCCCATTCAGAAGGCTGTCTTTTTACCTTGCTTATAGTTTCCTTTGTTGTGCAGATGCTTTTAATTTTAATTAGATCCCATGTGTTTATTTTTGCTTTTATTTCCAGTATTCTGGGAGGTGGATCATAGAGGATCCTGCTGTGATTTATGTTGGAGAGTGTTTTGCCTATGTTCTCCTCTAGGAGTTTTATAGTTTCTGGTCTTACATTTAGATCTTTAATCCATTTTGAGTTTATTTTTGTGTATGGTGTTAGAAAGTGATCTAGTTTCATTCTTTTACAAGTGGTTGACCAGTTTTCCCAGCACCACTTGTTAAAGAGATTGTCTTTACTCCATTGTATGTTCTTGCCTCCTTTGTCAAAGATAAGTTGTCCATAGGTGTGTGGATTTATCTCTGGGCTTTCTATTTTGTTCCATTGATCTATATTTCTGTCTTTGTGCCAGTACCATACTGTCTTGATGACTGTGGCTTTGTAGTAGAGCCTGAAGTCAGGCAAGTTGATTCCTCCAGTTCCATTCTTCTTTCTCAAGATTGCTTTGGCTATTCAAGGTTTTTTGTATTTCCATACAAATCTTGAAATTATTTGTTCTTGTTCTGTGAAAAATACCGCTGGTAGCTTGATAGGGATTGCATTGAATCTGTAGATTGCTTTGGGGTAGTATACTCATTTTCACTATATTGATTCTTCCGATCCATGAACATGGTATATTTCTCCATCTATTAGTGTCCTCTTTGATTTCTTTCATCAGTGTTTTATAGTTTTCTATATATAGGTCTTTAGTTTCTTTAGGTAGATATATTCCTAAGTATTTTATTCTTTTCGTTACAATGGTGAATGCAATTGTTTCCTTAATTTCTTTTTCTACTTTCTCATTATTAGTGTATAGGAATGCAAGGGATTTCTGTGTGTTGATTTTATATCCTGCAACTTTACTATATTCATTGATTAGCTCTAGTAATTTTCTGGTGGAGTCTTTAGGGTTTTCTATGTAGAGGATCATGTCATCTGCAAACAGTGAGAGTTTTACTTCTTCTTTTCCAATTTGGATTCCTTTTATTTCTTTTTCTGCTCTGATTGCTGTGGCCAAAACTTCCAGAACTATGTTGAATAGTAGCGGTGAAAGTGGGCACTCTTGTCCTGACTTTAGGGAAAATGCTTTCAATTTTTCACCATTGAGGATAATGTTTGCTGTGGGTTTGTCATATATAGATTTTATGTTGAGGTATGTTCCTTCTATTCCTGCTTTCTGGAGAGTTTTTAACATAAATGGATGTTGAATTTTGTCAAAGGCCTTCTCTGCATCTATTGAGATAATCATATGGCTTTTATTCTTCAATTTGTTAATGTGGTGAATTACATTGATTGATTTGTGGATATTGAAGAATCCTTGTATCCCTGGGATAAAGCCCACTTGGTCATGGTGTATGATCTTTTTAATGTGTTGTTGGATTCTGATTGCTAGAATTTTGTTGAGGATTTTTGCATCTATGTTCATCAGTGATATTGGCCTGTAGTTTTCTTTTTTTGTGTGGCATCTTTGTCAGGTTTTGGTATTAGGGTGATGGTGGCCTCATAGAATGAGTTTGGAAGTTTACCTTCCTCTGCAATTTTCTGGAAGAGTTTGAGTAGGATAGGTGTTAGGTCTTCTCGAAATTTTTGGTAGAATTCAGCTGTGAAGCCGTCTGGACCTGGGCTTTTGTTTGCTGAAAGATTTCTGATTACAGTTTCAATTTCTGTGCTTGTGATGGGTCTGTTAAGATTTTCTATTTCTTCCTGGTTCAGTTTTGGAAAGTTGGACTTTTCTAAGAATTTGTCCATTTCTTCCACATTGTCCATTTTATTGGCATATAATTGCTGATAGTAGTCTCTTATGATCCTTTGTATTTCTGTGTTGTCTGTTGTGATCTCTCCATTTTCATTTCTAATTTTATTGATTTGATTTTTCTCTCTTTGTTTCTTGATGAGTCTGGCTAATGGTCTGTCAATTTTATTTATCCTTTCAAAGAACCAGCTTTTGGCTTTGTTGATTTTTGCTATGGTCTTCTTTGTTTCTTTTGCATTTATTTCTGCCCTAATTTTTAAGATTTCTTTCCTTCTACTAACTCTGGGGTTCTCCATTTCTTCCTTTTCTAGTTGCTTTAGGTGTTAGGTTTAGAGTTAGGTTATTTATTTGACTTTTTTCTTGTTTCTTGAGGTATGCCTGTATTGCTATGAACATTCCCCTTAGCACTGCTTTTATAGTGTCCCACAGGTTTTTGGTTGTTGTGTTTTCCTTTTCATTTGTTTCTATGCATATTTTGATTTCTTTTTTGATTTCTTCAGTGATTTGTTGGTTATTCAGAAGCATGTTGTTCAGCTTCCATATGTTGGAATTTTTAATAGTTTTTCTCCTGTAACGGAGATCTAATCTTAATGCAGTATGGTCAGAAAAGATGCTTGGAATGATTTCGATTTTTTTGAATTTATCAAGGTTAGATTTATGGCCCAGGATGTGATCTATCCCAGAGAAGGTTCCATGCGCACTTGAGAAAAAGGTGAAATTCATTGTTTTGAGGTGAAATGTCCTATAGATATCAATTAGGTCTAACTGGTCTATTGTATCATTTAAAGTTTGCATTTCTTTGTTAATTTTCTGTTTAGTTGATCTGTCCATAGGTGTGAGTGGGGTATTAAAGTCTCCCACTATTATTGTGTTACTGTTAATTTCCCCTTTCATACTTGTTAGCATTAATCTTACATATTGCGGTGCTCCTATGTTGGGTGCATATATATTTATAATTGTTATATCTTCTTCTTGGATTGATCCTTTGATCATTATGTAGTGGCCTTCTTTATCTCTTTTCACAGCCTTTGTTTTAAAGTCTATTTTATCTTTTTTAAAAAGATTCTTCTATACTGAATTACCTCTGCGCCCACGAAAAAATCAACTGATCAAGTTTATGAGATTCAATTTCTAGGTTATCTCTTCTCTCTTTGTTCCAGGGACCTATGGAGCTTTTCTTTCACTGTAGCACTGTGTGATTACTGTAGTTTTACCATAAGTCTTAAAATTAATAATGTGATTTCCCCAGCTTTAGTCTTCTTTTTCAAAATTATTTTGATAATTCTAGTGCTATGCCTCTCCATTACATTAAAAAAATTATTTTTAGTTTATATTGGAGTATAGTTGATTAACAATGTTGTGTTAGTTTCAGGTGTACAGCAAAGTGATTCAGTTATACATATACATATATCCATTCTTTTTTAAAGATTCTTTTCCCATATGGGTTATTACAGAGTATTGAGTAGGGCTCCATGTAATATATGCTGCTGCTGCTGCTGCTGCTGCTAAGTCGCTTCAGTCGTGTCTGACTCTGTGCGACCTACCAGCCTACCAGGCTCCTCATCCATGTGATTTTCCAGGCAAGAGTACTGGAGTGGGGTGCCATTGCCTTCTCCGCCATGTAATATATAGTAGGCCCTTATTAGTTATTTGTTTTCTATATGTAGTGCGTGTGTGCACAGTTGTGTCCAACTCTTTGCAACCCTATGGACTACAGCCCACCAGCCTTCTCTGTCCATGGGATTCTCCAGGCAAGCACACTTCTTGTTCCAGGAGGTCTTCCCAAATCAGCAAGTGAACCCACATTATAAACAGTAGTGTGCATGTGTTAATCCCAACCTCCTAATTTATCCCTTCCCTGCCTTTCTTCTTTAGTAACCAAAAGTTTGTTTTCTATGTCTGTAAATCTGTTCCTGTTTTGAAAATAAGTTCATTTGTATCCTTGTTTTAGATTTCACATATAAGGTACACCATGTGATTTATTCTTTCTCTGTCTGACTTACTTCACTCAGTTTGACAGTCTCTAGGTATGTCTATGTTGCTGCAATGGCATTATGTCATCCTTTTCCCACACTTTTTAAATGCGTATATAAGAGACCCATAGGAATCAAAAGGTGGGAATACAGATTCTGAAAGCCTAATGGCAGGGTCTGTAAATAAAACAGGACCTCTTGCAAAAGTATACAGAGTCAACCTGGACAATAGCCACAATAGACTCTTGAGGAAACATATTTCTGGGTAGTTCTTGCGGGGACACGGAGAATGACAGATAAATCGGGCAGGTCCTCCTTCCCTGGGAATGAAGGTATCACTCTCTAGGAAGACCAAACATTAAAAAAGTACAGACAATGGACATGTGAACACAGCGGGCTAAGGGGAGAATGGGACAAACTGGGAGATTAGCACCAACATATATATACTACCATGTATAAAATATATAGCGAGTGCAAAGCTGCTATAGCACAGGGAACTGAACTCAGGGTTTTGTGATGACCTAGATGGATGAGATGATGGGGGTAGGGTGGGAGGAAAGTCAAAGAGAGAGGGGATACATGTTTATTTATAGCTGACTCTGTTGTACAGCAGAAACCAACACAATATTATAAAGCAATTATATTCCAATAAAAAATTAAAGGTTTATGACAAAGGGGAAGATATACCCATCTGAATGCAGAGTTCCAAAAACTAGCAAGGAGAGATAAGAAAGCCTTCTTAAGTGAACAATGCAGAGACATAGAGGAAAATAATAGAATGGGAAAGACTAGAGATCTCTTCAAGAAAATTAGAGATACCAAGGGAATATTTCATGCAAAGATGGGCTCAATGAAGGACAGAAATGGTATGGACCTAACTTAAGCAGAAAATGTTAAGAAGAGGTAGCAATAATACACAGAAAAACTATACAAAAAAGATCTTCATGACCCATCTAACCATGATGGTGTTATCACTCACCTAGAGCCAGATATCCTGGAGTGTGAAGTCAACTGGGCCTTAGGAAGTATCACTAAAAACAAAGCTAATGGAGGTAATGGAATTCCAGCTAAGCTATTTCAGTTCCTAGAAGATGATGCTGTGAAAGTGCTGCACTCAATATGCCAGCAAATTTGAAAAACTCAGCAGTGGCCAAAGAACTGGAGAAGATCAGTTTTCATTCCAATCCTAAAGAAGGGCAATGCCAAAGAATGTTCAAACTACCGCACAACTGTACTCATTTCACATGCTAGCAAGGTCATGCTCAGAATTCTTCAAGCTTGAAGTATGTGAACCAAAAACTTCCAGATGTACAAGCTAGATTTAGAAAAGGCAGAAGAATCAGAAATAAAATTGCCAACATCTGTTGGATCATAGCAAAAACAAGAGAATTAAAAAAAAAATCTACTTCTGCTTCATTGGCTATGCTAAAGCCTCTGATGGTGTGGATCACAACAAAGTGTGGACAATTCTTAAAGAGATGGGAATACCAGACCACCTTACTTGCCTCCTGTGAAACCTATATGCAGGTCAAGAAGCAACAGCTGGAGCCAGACATGGAACAATGGACTGGTTCAACAATCTTGAATGAACTGGTTCAAAACTGGGAAAGGAATACGTCAAGGCTGTATATTGTCACCCTTATTTAACTTCTATGCAGAGTACATCATGCAAAATGCTGAGTTAGACGAATCACAAACTAGAATTAAGATTACTCAGAGAAATATCAATAACCTCAGAGATTCAGATGACACCACCCTAGCGGCAGAAAGTAAATAGGAACTAAAGAGTTTCTTGATGAAAGTGAAAAAGGAGAGTGAAAAAGCTAGCTTAAAATTCAACTTCAAAAAACTAAGATCATGGCATCCAGTTCCTTCAGTTCATGGCAAATAGATGGGGAAAAAATGGAAATGGTAACAGACTTTATTTTCTTGGGCTCCAAAATCACTGCAGATGGTGACTGCAGTCATGAAATGAAAAGACACTTACTCCTTGGAAGAAAAGCTATGACAAACCTAGATAGGATGTTAAAAAGCAGAGACATCACTTTGCAGATGAAGGTCTGTATAGTCAAAGCTATTGTTTTTCCAGAAGTCACGTATGGATGTGAGAGTTGGACGATAAAGAAGGCTGAGCATAAAAGAATTGATGTTTTTGAGTTGTGGTGCTGGAAAAGACTCTTGAGTGTTCCTTGGACAGCAAGGAAATCAAACCAGTCACTCCTAAAGGAAATCAACTCCAAATAATCATTTGAAGGACTGATGTTAAAGCTGAAGCTCTAATACTTTGGCCACCTGATGGAAAGAGCTGACTCAATGGACAAGACCCTGATGCTGGGAAAGACTGAGGGCAGGAGGAGAAGGGGGCAATAGAGGATGAGATGGTTGGATGGCATCACTGACTCAATGGACATGAGTTAGAACAAACTCCAGAAGACACTGAAGGACAGGGAAGCCTGATGTGCTGCAGTCCATGGGGTCACAGAGAGTCGGACATGACTTAGCAACTGAACAACAACACATATTTGATTTACATTATTGTATTAATTTCAGGTGTATAGCAAAGTGAATCAATTACACATATACATATATCCATTCTTTTTCTGATTCTTTTCCCATATAGGTTATTAAAGAACATTAAATAGAGTTGATAGAGTCATTATAAACCAGATAGTTCAAAGTTCTTTACAACTTACTCCATGAAAAGATGAGTTCTAATTCCCCTCCCTTGAGAATGGCTGACCGACCTCAGAAACTTGGGTCTCATGGGTTGAAGGTGGCAAAAGTAACCCTACCTGACTTCCAAGACCAGGTACTAAGGGGACACACGGCTCCCTCTTCTCCCCCAGGTTTTTCTTATAATGCTCATCCTCAAACCCAGTGACATGTCATGAGAAGGCCACGCCTCCACCTCCACATAGAAAACCACTGTCCCAGCTGACAGCTAACATCCACACCAGCCGTGGCAGCAAGCACATCTTCAGATGGCTCTGTCCACCATCCGTCTCTCTCCCTCTGTCTATCTGCCTGTCTACCCATCTACGTAACGATTCTCAGTCTTAGTTGCAGCGTGGCAACTCTTAGTTGGGGATCTAGACCAGGGATTGAACCTGGGCTCCCTGCATCGGGGCACAGGATCTTAGCCACTGGACTATCAGGAAAGTCTCTGACCAGCATCTTTGAATGGCTCTAGCTGAGACCGCAAGGAACAGGGACAAGCATTTCCTGCCAAGCCCCATCCAGCCTGGATAGCCATAAGCAAATTATGCCTTTGCGTTAATTTTGTAAATTCTGGGGATACCCAGATAGTTAATGCTTAAAATACAGGCTCACTGATGTCCAAGTTCCTTCCAGGTGGGAATTCTGGCATTTCTTATTTGGGCTAACTGGTTCCACATTATAGGGTGAGACTGAAAAGAGAAACCGATAAAGAGTTTAGACTAGGTCTCCCAAATCTGAGTGTTATAAACCAAGCAGAAAAAACCTGTCTGAGAAGGTTTCCAAATTAGGTCTTCTACTTCATTTGTAGCCCTTGAAGCAGAGGACATGGTTGTGGAAGGATCTCAAATTTCACGTAGAACTGAAATATGCCAAATACGGGCTCACTGTCAATGTTCTGAGAGGCCACTGTGATGTGCAACGTTCAGAAGTAACATCGGTCTTAAGTGTCCTCTACACAAAGAGTCCTGTCCATGCATGTGAACTTCCATAAAGAATAAATTGGAGTCTGATCAACCTCAGTAACCAAGATCTTATAAGAGTATTCCCGTCATGTAAATTGGTACAGCCACTATGGAAAACAGTATAATTGGAAATGAGGCATGCATCTCTATGTTCATAGCAGCACTCTTTACAATAGCCAAAACATGGGAACTACCTAAACGTTCATCCACAGACAAATGGATGCAGAAGATGTGGTGTGTATATACATACATATATACATACATACACACACGCACACACACTGAAATACTACTCAGTCATAAACAATGAAGGAATGTCATCTGGAGCAACATAGATGGGCCCAGAGATCATTATACTAAGTGAAGTCAAGTCATAATGAGAGAGATAAATACCATATATCACTTACATGTGGAAGCTAAAATATGACTCAAAGGAACATATCTATGAGACAGAAACAGATTCACAAACCTAGAGAGCAGGCTTGTGGTCACCAAGGGGGAAGTGAGGAAGGGACTGGGAGTCTGGGGTAACAGATGCAAACTTTATCAACAGGATGGACAAATAACTAGGTTCCACTCTATAGCAGAGGGAACTCTACTCAACATCCTGTGATAAACCATAATGGAAAAGAGTATGAAAAAAAATATATATGTATAACTGAGACACTTTGCTCTACAGCAGAAATTAACACAACATTGTAAATCAACTATGCTTCAATAAAATTTTTTTTTAATTGATGGAAAATACAGAAAAAAACGTGGTGGGAAATATGTCAAAATATTAACAGTGTCTATGCCTCTAAGTGGTATGATTATAAATCATCTTTGATTATTTCTTTAAACATTTCAGTATTTTTCAAGTGTTGTTTTGGTGTTGTTTATGCACAAGAAAACATACCCCAAATTACTAGGATAAAATGGACATATCTACTGCATAAGACAGTATTGGGCTAAGGGTCTTCCATGGAAAATTAGGAAGAATTATTTGGAGAAAGAGCCAAGTGTAGCCAGAGAAGTTTGTTTTGTTGTTACTATTTTTTGTTTGTTTTTTTCCAGATAACTTTTTCCCAATGCAGCGTGACATAAAATGAAAAGGATTTTTGTTTGCTCATGTGCTAATTGCAACCACAGCACCTTTCATGTGCTAAGAAGCTCTGAAACTTTTCAAAAGGGAGAAGCAGTAAATAGTGCAGCTCCAGCGTGTTTTCAAAGGCACTTCCTGGGATTAGTGTTTCCTAGAACAAGTTTTGGGAAACTCTGGCATTAAAGCAAGATTCATGTAAGGCCTGGGTCACCTCTCCTCATCTCCATAACCACCAGCATCCCTATACCCCAAGGCAGCAGGGTTTGGGAGCACTGCCAGATCCAGGAGCCTTCAGCAATTCTGTTTAAGAGCAGAACATCAAGGGACTTTCCCAGTGGTCCAGTGGTTAAAACTCTGCCTTCCAATGCAGGGGGTGTGGGTTCGATCCCTGGTTGGGGAAATAAGGTCCCACATGCTGTGGGGTGTTGCCAAACATTTTTTTTTTTAAGTGGAAACAGTGACAGATTGTATTTTCTGAGATGGTTGGATGACATCAGCGACTCAATGGACATGAGTTTGAGCAAACTGTGGGTGATAGTGAAAGACAGGGAAGCCTGGCGTGCTGCAGTTCATGGCGGCGTGCTGCAGTTCACGAGGTTGCAAAGAGTAGGGCACAACAACAAAAAAGAGAGAGAGAATGTAATCTGTTCCGGGAGGGAAGTCACCCCACAGGGGTCAAGACGGGTCAGGCTGGTATCACCCTCCTCTCTTACAGAAATCTCTGCACTCCGTCTGCTTCCTACGGTGCAGCCCCCACGGAGCCTGCTCTTTCCTCTCGAGATGTATCAGGGACATCTTGACTCTTAACCAGAGTTATCAGGAAATGCTGGGGCTTAAAGGGGAAGCTGGCTTCACTTCCTAGTCATTCTGACTTAACGGTTCCCCGAGGGGAGGATTTCACGGGAGCACAATCCTTAGGTACTTGGTCACCAAAACTCTAACAGGAATGTTTATCTGAGAAAAGGGCTGCGTTTTCAAGATAGTGAGCTTCTGAGCATGCTTTTCAATTTAAAATAGATTGAGGAGACTTCCCTGGTGGTCCAGTCTATAGGAATCTGCCCGCCAATGCAGGGGACAGGGATTTGACCACTGTTCCGGGAAGATTCCACATGTCTTGGAGCAACGAAGCCCGGGTGCCTCAACTACTGAAGCCCGCACTCTACAGCCTGTGCTCCACAATAAGAGAAGGCACCACAGCGAGAAGCCCAAACACCGTAACGGAGACCAAGTGCAAGCAAAAATAAAAATTAAAAAAATAGATTGGATGTGTGGGGCTGCAATGTGCACACCGCTATATTTAAAATCAGTTCAGTTCAGTTCAGTAGCTCAATCATGTCCGATTCTTTGCGACCCCATGAATCACAGCACACCAGGCCTCCCAGTCCATCACCAACTCCCGGAGTTCACTCAGACTCACGTCCATCGAGTCTGTGATGCCATCCAGCCATCTCATCCTCTGTCGTCCCCTTCTCCTCCTGCCCTCAATCCCTCCCAGCATCAAAGTCTTTTCCAATGAGTCAACTCTTCACATGAGGTGGCCAAAGGACTGGAGTTTCAGCTTTAGCATCATTCCTTCCAAAGAAATCCCAGGGTTGATCTCCTTCAGAATGGACTGGTTGGATCTCCTTGCAGTCCAAGGGACTCTCAAGAGTCTTCTCCAACACCACAGTTCAAAAGCATTCAGTTCTTTGGCGCTCAGCCTTCTTCACAGTCCAACTCTCACATTCATACATGACCACAGGAAAAACCATAGCCTTGACTAGACGGACCTTAGTCTGCAAAGTGATGTCTCTGCTTTTGAATATGCTATCTAGGTTGGTCATAACTTTTCTTCCAACCTTTATGTTTACCAGGGGAAAAGCTGGGGAGTGATAAACTGGGAGATTGGGATTGACATATACACACTACTATACATAAATTAGATAATTAATAAGAACCTATTGTAAAGCACAGGGAAGTCCACTCAAAACTCCGTAATGACCTGTACGGAAAAAGAATCTAAAAAAGAGTGGATATATGTCTATGTATAACTGATTCACTTTACTGTACAGTAGAAACTAACACACTATTGTAAATCAACTGAAAAAAGAGATAACCAACAAGGACTTATTTTTTAGCACAGGAAACTCTGCTAAATATTCTGTAATAACCTAAGTGGGAAAAGAACTTGACAAAGAAGAGGTGCACACATATATAATCACTTCACTATACTGCTGCTGTTGCTGCTAAGTCACTTCAGTCGTGTCCGACTCTGTGCGACTCCATAGACGGCAGCCCACCAGGCTCCACCATCCCTGGGATTCTTCAGGCAAGAACTAGTCATTAGCAAACACTCTCTTCCAACAACATAAGAGATGACTCAACACATGGATATCACCAGATGGTCAATGCCGAAATCAGATTGATTCTATTCTTTGTAGCTAAAGATGGAAAAGCTCTAGAGAGTCAGCAAAAATAAGACCTGAAGCTGACCATGTTTCATATCATGAGCTCCTTATTGCAAAATTCAGGCTCAAATTGAAGAAAGTAGGGAAAACCACTAGAACATTCAGGTATGACCTAAATCAAATTGCTTATGATTATACAGTGGAGGTGACAACTATTTGTCACCTCATCTAATCCCTTCAAGGGATTAGGTCTGGTAGACAGAGTGCCTGAAGAACTACAGACGGAGGTTCATAACACAGCACAGGAGGTGGTGACTAAAAGCATCCCAAAGAAAAAGAAATGCAACAAGGCAAAGTGGTTGTCTGGAGAGGCCTTACAAATGGCTGAGAAAAGAAGAAAAGCAAAGACAAAGGAGAAAAGGAAACATATACCCATCTGAATGCAGAGTTCCAAAGAACAGCAAGGAGAGATAAGAAAGCTTTCTTAAGTGAACAATGCAAAGAAACAGAGAAAACAATAGAATGGGAAAGACTAGAACTCTTCAAGAAAATTAGAGATACCAAGAGAAAATTTCATGCAAAGATGGGCACAATAAAGGACAGAAATGGCAAGGACCTAACAGAAGCAGAGGAGATTAAGAAGAGGTAGCAAGGATACACAGAAGAACTATATATAAAAAAAAAGGTCTTAAATGATCTAGATAACCACAGTGGTGTGCTCATTCACCTAGAGCCAGGTATCCTGGAGTGTGAAGTCAAGTGGGATTTAGGAAAGTGAAAGTCACTCAGTCGTGGGCTATACAGTCCATGGAACTCTCCAGGCCAGAATACTGGAGTGGGTAGCCTTCCCCTTCTCCAGGGGATCTTCCCAACCCAGGGATTGAACCCAGGTCTCCTGCATCGCAGGCAGATTCTTTACCCGCTAAGCCACCAGGGAAGCCAGGGATTGGATTTAGGAAACATTACAATAAACAAAGCTAGTGGAGAAGATTTAGGTCACACCTGAATGGTCTAGTGGTTTTCCCTACTTTCTTCAATTTAAGTGGAGATGATGGAATTTCAGCTGAGCTATTTCAAATCCTAAAAGATGATGCCGTGCAAGTGCTGCACACACCTGAAACTAACTCAACATTTTAAATCAACTATTTTTTGTTATGTTTAGTCACTAAGTTGTGTCTGACTCTTTTGCTCCAACATAACATAAAAACTTTAAAAATTGTATTAAAATGATTGAAAGGGAGTTTAGGAAATTGCCCGTTGTCTCCAATGCCCCCAGAAAGGTTCTGGGTCTCTGAGCTGGGACGGTCCCAAGTTTCTAGGTCTACCACAAACACATTTCTCCTTCTGACAAGTCTTCTTGGCCAACCAAGGGACCCCACTAAGGTGAAAGCCAAGAGCCCCAGATGGAGGGGGGCACCTTTCCCATCTCTCTTTACTGGGCCACAGTGAGAATTAGCATTCTGCCCGCAAGCACACTGCTACTCTCCCCTTTGTTTTGAACACAGAGTCACTCATCTGGAAACTCCAGGCTAATAGAAATGAATTGTGTGTCCTGATGCTGCTATATTCTTGCAATGCCTGCTGCTGCCTTTATCACCAAATAAAACAGACGGAAAGGAAGGCTCCCTATTTTTTTTTTACTGCCCTTTCTCCCTGTGTGTGGGCTTAAGATGATGTACAGAACATGCAGTCAAGAGCCTATGAAAGGGAAGCATGATGGATGGGCTCCAATTGGGAATGGCAGTGTACACTGCCTGGGGCCAGGCTTTTTCACTCCGCACCAAGCCTGCACACAGGGGCACTAGCAAGTGTGCACAGAGCAGAACATCTGAGTTCACTACAACCTTTATGGTGATGTCCAGCCCTTCCTGGTAGACAGACAGAATTTACATCCAGAGAAATGAAACAACAAGGTCAGTCTTTCCTAGTAACCAACTTATCTCTCCACGAATGGGCACTTGGCTGAGAAAGCAGAGCTCACAAATTCTGATCAGCATCCCAGCTCTGCTCAACACAGACCTCTTGGGGATGTTTTCTCTCCCCGCTGTGCATGTTTTTCAAGGATGCTCCCAACCTGCTGAAAAGCTCGTGGAAGGCAGGGTTAGGCTCTGTATCCCTTTTTGTACCTTCCACTTGCTCAGGAACTTAGTTAGCCAATCATGATTCGAGGGTGATGGAACGGCTACTGCCATTGGTCCACACCAGCCAACACCCCCAGGGGGGACAGAAAGTAACAATCAGCTTCCCAAGACTGAAGCTTTTCCTTCTGAGAAGCCTGATACTGCAAAACTGCTCGGAAAGGCCTCTTATTTATTGTTTTTAACTCCTCTCTCTTGCCTGCACCATTTCACTGGTGTTGAGACTAAGGATTAGACTCAAAGAATAATAAAATGGTCCAGCCTGTGTTTCAGAACCAGCACTCACTCTATAGTGAGAACCAGCTACTCTCTCACCTGACACTCTTAATCCTATTAACCAAAGGCCACAATAAGAATGAAATAATGCCCCTTGCAGCACCATGGATGGACCCAGAAGTTATCATACTAAGTGAAGTAAGCCAGAGAACAACAAATATCATATGATATCCCTTACATGTGGAATCTCAAAACATGAGACAAATGGACTTATTTATAGTACAGAAACAGACTCTCAAAAGACAAACCTAGTTACCCAAGGGGAAAGGGAGGGAGGGATAAAGGAGAATTTGGGGATCGATATATATCCATACTATATATAAAATAGATTAACAACAAGGTACCTACTGCATAGCACAGAGAACTATACTTAATATCTTGCAATAACTTATAAGTCAAAAGCATCTGAAAAAGAGATTTATAACTGAAAAAAAAAGATATATATAACTGAATCACTTAGCTGTATACTTACAACAAACACAACACTGTAAATCAACTATACTTCAATTAAAAAAGAAAAAAACAACTAACATGGTTAGCAGACATTTGGTCTATTCAAAATGTCCAGGGAGACATTTGGTCTTGCCAGAAGGTCCTTGATGTTTTAGTCCTGTCCAAAACCATTTGGTATGGACTAAATATGTTCATGGATGTTTTGGATAGAATCAAGCATCTTTTTTTTTTTTAATTGGAGGAAAACTGCTTTACAACATTGTGATGCTTTCTGCTGTACAACGATGCATATCAGCCATAGTTATACATATGTCCCCTCCCTCTTGAGCCTCCCTTTCCTCTCCTCATCCTATCCATCTAGGCCATCACAGAGAACCAGGCTGGGCTCCCTGCGTTATGCAGCAGCTTCTCACCAGCTATCTATTTTACACATGGTATTATATATATATCAATGCTACTTTCTCCATTTGTCCCACACTCTCCTTCCCTCATTGTGTCCACGAGTTTCCTCTCTGTATTTGCGTCTCCAATCCTTCCCTGCAAATAGGTCCATTGATATCGTTTTTATAGATTCTACCAGTTCAGCTGCTGAGTCATGTCCGACTCTTTGAGATCCCATGAATCGCAGCACGCCAGGTCTCTCTGTCCATCACCAACACCTGGAGTTTACTCAAACTCATGTCCATTAAGTCAGTGATGCCATCCAACCATCTCATTCTCTGTTGTCCCCTTCTCCTCGTGCCTTCAATCTTTCCCAGCATCAAGGTCTTTTCAAATAAATCAGTTCTTTGCATTAGGTGGCCAAAGTACTGGAGTTTCAGCTTCAACATCAGTCTTCCCAACAAATATTTGGGACTGATTTCCTTTAGGATGGATTGGTTGGATCTCCTTGCAGTCCAAGGAACTCTCAAGAGTCTTCTCCAACACCACAATTCAAAAGCATCAATTCTTTGGTGCTCAGCTTTCTTTATAGTCCAACTCTCACATCCATACATGACCACTGGAAAAACCATAGCCTTGACTAGATGGACCTTTGTTGGCAAAGTAATGTCTCTGCTTTTTAATATGCTGGCTAGGTTGGTCATAACTTTCCTTCCAATGAGTAAGCGTCTTTTAATTTCATGGCTGCAATCACCATCTGCAGTGATCTTGGAGCCTAAAAAAATAAAGTCTGACACTGTTTCTACTGTTTCCCCATTTATTTGCCATGAAGTGATGGGACCGGGTGCCGTGATCTTCGTTTTCTGAATGTTGGTTGAGCTTTAAGCCAACTTTTTCACTCTCCTCTTTCACTTTCATCAGGAGGCTTTTTAGTTCTTTTTCGCTTTCTGCCATAAGAGTGGTGTCATCTGCATATCTGAGGTTATTGATATTTCTCCTGGCAATCTTGATTCCAGCTTGTGCTTCCTCCAGCCCAGCATTTCTCATGATGTACTCTGCATAGAAGTTAAATAAGCAGGGTGACAATATACAGCCTTGACATACTCCTTTTCCTATTTGGAACCAGTCTGTTGTTCCATGTCCAGTTCTAACTGTTGCTTCCTGATCTGCATATAGGTTTCTCAAGAGACAGGTCAGGTGGTCTGGTATTCCCATCTCTTTCAGAATTTTCCACAGTTTATTGTGATCCACACAGTCAAAGGCTTTGGCATAGTCAAGAAAGCAGAAACAGATGTTTTTCTGGAACTCTCTTGCTTTTTTGATGATCCAGCAGATGTTGGCAATTTGATCTCTGGTTCCTCTGCCTTTTCTAAAACCAGCTTGAACATCAGGGAGTTCACGGTTCACATATTTTTTGGAGCCTGGCTTGGAGAATTTTGAGCATTACTTTACTAGTGTGTGAGATGAGTGCAATTGTAGGGTAGTTTGAGCATTCTTTGGCATTGCCTTTTTTGGGGATTGGAATGAAAACTGACCTTTTCCAGTCCCATGGCCACTGCTGAGTTTTCCAAATTTGCTGGCATATTGAGTGCAGCACTTTCACAGCATCATCTTTTAGGATTTGAAATAGTTCAACTGGAATGCCATGACCTCTACTAGCTTTGTTTGTAGTGATGTTTTCTAAGGCCCACTTGACTTCGCATTCCAGGATGTCTGGCTGGTGAGTGATCACACCATCGTGATTATCTGGGTCATGAAGCTCTTTTTGGTACTGTCCTTCTTTGTATTCTTGCCACCTCTTCTTAATATTTTCTGCTTCTGTTAGGCCCATACTATTTCTGTCCTTCACTGAGCCCATCTTTACATGAAATGTTCCCTTGGGATCTCTAATTTTCTTCAAGAGATCTCTAGTCTTTCTCATTCTATTATTTTCCTCTATTTTTTGCATTGATCACTGAGGAAGGCTTTCTTATCTCTCCTTGCTATTCTTTGAAGCTCTGCATTCAAATGGGTATATATTTCCTTTCCTCCTTTGCTTTTTGCTTCTCTTCTTTTCACAGCTATTTGTAAGGCCTCTTCAGATAGCCAGTTTGCCTTTTTGCATTTCTTTTTCGTGGGGATGATCTTGATCCCTGTCTCCTGTACAATGTCACAAACCTCTGTCCATAGTTCATCAGGCACTCTATCATATCTAGTCCCTTAAATCAATTTCTCACTTCCACTGTATAATCATAAGGGATTTGATTTAGGTCGTACCTGAATGGTCTAGTGGTTTTCCCTACTTTCTTTAACTTAAGTCTGAATTTGGCAATACGAAGTTCATGATCTGAGCCTCAGTCAGCTCCCGGTCTTGTTTTTGCTGACTGGATAGAGCTTCTCCATCTTTGGCTGCAAAGAATATAATCAGTCTGATTTCAGTGTTGACCGTCTGCTGATGTCCATGTGTAGAGTCTTCTCTTGTGCCGTTGGAAGAGGGTGTTTGCTATCACCAGGGCGTTCTCTTGGCAAAACTCTATTAGCCTTTGGCCTGCTTCATTTTGTACTCCAAGGCCAAATTTGCCTGTTACTCCAGGTGTTTCTTGACTTCCTACTCTTGCATTCCAGTCCCCTATAATGAAAAGGACATCTGTTTTGGGTGTTAGTTCTAGAAGTTCTTGTAGGGCTTCATGGAACCTTAGACATGTGTTAAGATACTGTATTTGTTTTTCTCTGACTTACTTCACTCTGTATAACAGGCTCTAGGTTCCTCCACGTCACTAGAACTGACTCAAACCTGTTCTTTTTTATGGCTGAGTAATATTCCATTGTGTATATGTATGACATCTTCTTTATCTATTCATCTGTGGATGGACAATCTAAGTTGCTTTCACATCCTAGCTATTGTAAATAGTGCTGCTGTGAACACTGTGGTACATGTGTATTTTTCTTTTTCTTTCTTTTTTTTAATTTTTTTTTCCTTTTTTTTAATTTCCTTTTTTTTTAATTTTACTTTACAATTCTGTATTGGTTTTGCCATACATTGACATGAATCCACCACAGGTGTACATGCGTTCCCAAACATGAACCCTCCTCCCACCCCTCCTCCCCACAACATCTCTCTGGGTCATCCCCGTGTACCAGCCCCAAGCGTGCCGTATCCTGCATCGGACATAGACTGGCAATTCGATTCTTACATGATATTATACATGTTTCAATGCCATTCTCCCAAATCATCTCACCCTCTCCCTCTGAGTCCAAAAGTCCGCTATACACATCTGTGTCTTTTTGCTGTCCTGCATACAGGGTTATCATTGCCATCTTTCTAAATTCCATATATATGTGTTAGTATACTGTATTGGTGTTTTTCTTTCTGGCTTACTTCACTCTGTATAATCGGCTCCAGTTTCATCCATCTCATCAGAACTGATTCAAATGTATTCTTTGTGTATTTTTCAATTATGATTTCCTCAGGGTATATGCCCAGTAGTGAGATTGCTGGGTCATATGGTAATTTTATTCCTAGTCTTTTAACAATCTCCATACTATTCTCCACAGTGGCTGTATCAATTTACATTCCCACCAACAGGACAAGAGGGTTCCCTTTTCTCCACATCCTCTCCAGCATCTCTTGTTTGTAGTTTTAAAATTTTTTATTGTTTGTAGATTTTTTAATGATGGCCATTCTGACTGTTGTGAGGTGATACCTCATTGTAGTTCTGATTTGCATTTCTCTAATAATTAGCGATCCAACCAGTCCATTCTGAAGGAGATCAGCCCTGGGATTTCTTTGGAAGGAATGATGCTAAAGCTGAAACTCCAGCACTTTGGCCACCTCATGCGAAGAGTTGACTCATTGGAAAAGATTCTGATGCTGGGAGGGATTGGGGGCAGGAGGAAAAGGGGACGACAGAGGATGAGATGGCTGGATGGCATCACAGACTCGATGGACATGAGTCTGAGTGTCTTCCGGGAGTTGGTGATGGACAGGGAGGCCTGGCGTGCTGCGATTCATGGGGTCGCAAAGAGTCGGACACGACTGAGCGACTGAACTGAACTGAACTGAATAATTAGTGAGGTGGAGCATCTTTTCATGTGTCTATTGGCCATCCGAGGACCAAGTACCTTCCAGACCAAGTATCTCTTGAACATTCTTGCCAGGACCAAATGTCCTGCAAGAGGCAGCACAATTTTAACCTCACCACCCCGACTCCCTCCTTCCATAAGAATGCATGAGGTTATGGAACTGGGCCTTCACTGATAGGCAATAATGTACTTTTAATTAATGCCAATGAATTGACCATTTAATATTGGCTTAAAGGAAGAAGCTCACATGAAAGCCTTTCTTCTCAGCATTCAGTTCTATCAAGAAATGGAGTGAGGACCTCCCTGGCGGTCCAGTGGTTGGGAGTCCCCCTGCCAGTGCAGGGGACACTGGTTCGCTCCCTTCTCCCGGAAGATCCCACATGCTGTGGGGCAACTGGGCCTGTGCCAACTGTGCCACTACGAACCTGCGCTCTACAGCCCCTGCTCCACAACTAGAGAAGCCACTGCCAGGAGGAGACTGCACCGCAGTCAGAGTCGCCCCCACTCGCCACAACTAGAGAAAGCCGCATACAGCAATGAAGACCCAGCAGAGCCATAAATAAACAAATAAAAGAAAAAGAAACGCAGTGGGTTGTATTTTATGATAGTGCTATCACTATCACTATGATAGTGATAGAAATTTGTTTTCTTTGGAAAGTGATGGTTCCTACCCCCTCTTTCTGTCCCTACCGTTTGGGCGCATGGGCGAGTCATGTCATAAGAAGCTGCCAGACTTTAGAAACTGATGCCTAAATGTGAATCCCTGCCTGCCCCTGTCTGCCCGCTCAGTCCTGGGTTTCTTCAGTGTAATGTGTGTGTTGGTCGCTCAGTCGTGTCCTACTCTTTGTGACCCCGTGGACTGTAGTCCACCAGGCTCCTCCATCCATGGGATTCTCCAGGCAAGAGTACCGGAGTGGGTTGCCATGCCCTCCTGCAGGGGATCTTCCCTACCCAGGGACCGAGCCCAGGTCTCCTGCATTGCAGGCTGATTCTTCACCATCTGAACCACCGTGGAGCTAAAAATAACCTGTCAAGGTTTAGAGTTAATTAAGTAAAATGCTGCAGACACATAGTGTGTGTCCTGTGTCAACTTTTCTTATCAGCACTGTGTACCCTGCACTGTGCTAGGGGCTTCCACTGAGCTTCATTTATTAATAGTTTCTCCAAAATCCCTAGGAAGAGGGTATGGGCTATTGTTGTTCAGTTGCTAAGTCATGTCCAACTCTGTGCAACCCCATGGACTGCAGCACAACAGGCTTTCCTGTCCTTCACTATCTTCAGGAGTTTGCTCAAATTCACGTCCATTGAGTTGGTGATGCCATCCAACCATCTCATCCTCTGCCACCCCCTTCTCCTTTTGCCTTCAGTCTTTCCCAGTATCAGGGTCTTTTCCCATGAGTCAGCTCTTCAAGTCAGGTGGCCAAAGTATTGGAGCTTCAGCATCAGTCCTACCAATGAATATTCAGGGTTGATTTCCTTTAGGATTGACTGAGTTATCTCCTTGCTGTCCAAGGGACTCTCAAGAGTCTTCTCCAGCATCACAGTTCAAAAGCATCAATTCTTCAGCACTCAGCTTTCTTTACAGTCCAACTCTCACAGCTGTACGTGACTACTGAAAAAACCTTTGTTTTGACTATACTGCCATTTATACCCCCATTTTACAGAGTAGGAAATTGAGGCTAAGAGAGGTTTAGTATAATAGCTCATCTAAAGGCAGAAAGTAAAAGTGGTAAGAATCAAAGCTGGGGTTATCTGATTCTAAGCCTGTGTACGTCCTGCCACACTGCACTACTTCCTGGATGAAACACACACACACCCTCCACAAAACTGTGTCACATTAGAGTTAAAAAGATGTGTTTAAGACTGGAACACAAGATGGTAAACTGTGTCTCATTATCCAGGGATCCAAATGTCTCTCAACCAAACTGTTTCTGTTTTGAGCACAAGGACCATGTTTTTACATCTTCCACTAAAGAAAGTAGCATATCGTTCTATATACACAATAGGGCATGCAATTAATCCTCACTGGATTTACATGGAAATTTAAAGAAGAAAGTGGATCTGTGTCCTGGTTTAGAATACTTGATCAAACAATCCAAATAAACCATGAATTCCCCAAAGCTTTGAAAACCTTGCCAAATATAGCTCATGTTTTCTGGAGACAACAAGAGTTCTGATCTGAAGCTCAACACTTCTACTAATCTCATCAAAAATATCAGGAGTGCAAACAATTCCTATCAGACCTCCAGGTGGGATTAGGGAAGGGCTCCCCATGTTGCAGCTAAAAAATCCCACAGCTAGAGGCTTTGGAAGTGACACAGTTTTAGGATTGTGTTTATTTTGTCCTTTCCCCCCACCCCCAGGTGTTATGAAGCATACTGTATTATTGCTGCTATTCTGGCAAAGAGAACAGGGTATTCCCAAACAGTCTAAACCCGTTTCCCAATCTGAGGATGGGAGAGGGGTGAGGACCAGCAGCTTTGCTTCCCAGTATCTGTGCTGGGAGGTTTCTGAATAGGCAATTTAGGGGAGTTGGGTGCCCATGGCTCAAAGCAAATGGGGATGGGAATAAATGGAAACTGCATAGGATTGGATTTATTTCTTAAGAGTTTTTAGCCATGATTTTATTGAAATGTCTCTGATTACATCAGATGATCTCTGAAGATGGCAGACCCTAAATGTGCATTTTTTTTTTTTTTGCAAACTTTATTTTGTCTTGGGGTGTATCCAATTAAAAATGCTGTGATAGCTTCAGGTGAAAAGTGAAGGGACTCAGTCATACAAAGACATGTTCAGTTCAGCTGCTCAGTTGTGTCCAACTCTTTGAGACCCTATGCACTGCAGCACACCAGGCTTCCCTGTCCATCACCAACTCCCAGAGCTTGCTTATTGCTTAAACTCATGTCCATCAAGTCGGTGATGCCATCCTGCATTTATACCTCTTCCGGATTGCGAGGTAAGCCATGTAGAAGAGAGACAGGCTGAAACTGGGGGCCCGGGGGTGACATGAAAGATGATGATGGTGGGACTTTCCTCCTGGTCCAGTGGCCAAGACTCTGTGCTCCCAATGCAGGAGGCCCAGGTTCAATCCCTGGTCAGGGAACTAGATCCCACATGCCGTAACTAAGAGTTCGCATGCCACAACTAAAGATCCTGAGAGCCACAACTAAGATCTATGGCAGCCAAAAACAACAACAACAAAAAATGATGGCAAAAGCCAAACTCCTGTGGACTCAAAGTCACATTAGGACACAGACTGGACCTGCCAGAGAGAATGAATTTGTTATCACGTGATGAGATATGTGTGTGGTCTGGGGAGTAAGAACAGAGTCTGGCATTTAGGAAGGCTGTATTTAACTTCTGCTACTTATTACAGCTTTAGGGTATCTGAAAAGTTGCTTAACCTTATTGGGCCTTAGTTTCCTTGTCTGTAAAATGGTAACAACAGGGATGTACACCTCAAAGGCACGTGGAGGGTGATACGAGATAATGCACAGAAAGGTTCTTAGCCTGGTGCTGAGCACCCGGCTAAGAACAGGGCACTCAGGACAGGCCCAGTGAACGCTGGCCAGCACTGCTGACCTTGTCTTTATCGCTGATGGGGATAGCTTGTAAATGTGCTATTGTAAAATGTTCTTCATCTTCATATACAGGTGAGGCTTCCCAGGTGGCGCTAGTGGTAAAGAACCCACCGGGCAACGCAGGAGACATGAGTCGTGGGTTCGATCCCTGGTCGGGAAGATCCCCTGGAGGAAGGCGTGGCAGCCCCCTCCAGTGTTCTTGCCTGGAGAATCCCCATGGACAGAGGAGCCTGGTGGGCTACAGTCCATGTGGTTGCAAAGAGTCGGACATGATTGAAGCAAGTTAGCATACATAGCAAGTAATACTTCTAAAAAAAATAAGAAGAGCTTCTTGGTGTATTTTGTGGCTGATCCTAAAATAACACGAGAGGAGGGCAGGACAGAAATGAGGACCCAAGTCTGAGAAATGTTGCGTCTGAGAAAGTGGAAGCTTATTGGGTGAAGGGGCTTGTTGGAATCCAGCAGACGGGGCAGGGTCAGCCAGGCATGGGGCTTGGCTCTCTGCTCTCTGTTCACAGCATCCTGGGAGTCCACCAAGAGGCAAGATGCCCCAGAGTGGAGAGCTGGAAGCCTGCCCATGAGACAGGGTGCCAGGACTCTAGTCTAGTCTGGTCTATCCATTTACATGTTGTTTGGGACCCGTATGGATTTTACAGCCCTTGTAGGTGGTGGTCTAAGACAGCCATGGTGCCCAGTGCCCAGTGAAGGGCCTGTTAGACTCATCCGAGGAGTTCCTTAGGTTTAAATGGAGTTCCAGTGTTTAAATTGTTATTACACACAGAGAGAACAAACATATGGATAGCAAGGGAAGAAGGCAGGGTGGGATGAATTGGGAGATTGGAATTGGCATAGACACTATTGATACTATGTACAAAATGGATAACTAATGAGAACCTGCTGTATAACACAGGGAACTCTGCTCTGTGGTGACTAAATGGGAAGGAAAGATCGCAGGAAGAGGGGATAGGTGAACACCTACGGCCGATTCACTTTACTGTATTCCTGTGACCAGGACAACACTGTAAAGCAACTATAATAAAAAAAATAATACACAGGAAAAGAATTTGAAAAATAAATAGTTATTACAGAACAACTTTCAAACGAATGGAAAAGCAGAGATTTAGAATATGCTGAGCCCCCAACAATGCTCACTCCACGCCAGTCTGAGCTTGTCTACACTTCAGGCCATTTCCTTGCTCCCTGATTTTTTTCAGGAAATCTTTGGGAAATGAACAAACAGTACAAACATTCCCTGTGATTTGGGTCTCAGAGGTCTGAGCGCCTGGGGGTTTATGGTTCTCAAGGCTGCCCCTCACCAGGCAAGATGGAAGGACAGACTCCCCTGGGGCCGCTGAACTGGGTGACCTCTGAGAGCTCCGTCATTTACAAGCAGAGAATTTTGTAGGTGACAGTCGGGTGGCGGGCTCTGTGAGGGGAGGCGGACAGATCCTTCAGCTCTGCGGGTGTGTTAGAGGTTGTTGGGAGGGGCTTCCCTGGTGGCACAGTGGTAAAGAATCTGCCTGCCAATGCAAAAGACACGAGTTTGATCCCTAATCTGGAAAGATCCCACATGCCAGACAGCAACTAAGCCCGTGGGCCACAACTACTGAGCCTGTGCTCTGGAGCCTGGGAACCACGTCTACTGAAGTCTGCATGTCCTAAAGCCCATGCCACACAACAAGAGAAGTGACCACAATGAGAAACCCTCACACCGCAACTAGAGAAAATTCCACACAGCAACAAAGACCCAGTGCAGCCAAAAATAAATATTAAAAAAAAAGAAGAAGAGAGGGCTTCAGGGGCCTGGGGAGGTACCTGTGAGCCGGGCGGTGGCAGGAGGAGCAAAGAGGAAAGAGCCTGGAGGAGGGAGGCTTGTCCACTGGGCATGAGCGAAGACCGTCCTGAGACAGGACATTTCATGTCTGTGCAAGCTAATGATCTGGGGTCACCTACCCATTGCCACCATCACCTGGGACCCCTCACGGGCAAGACACCTATTGGTCATCTCTCTTTCCCCAGAGCCTGGTGCAGTTACTGCCAACTTGGGCTGATTTTATGAAACTGATAACATCCGACTGGGCTGTACCTTCAAAATATCCACTTTATGACTTCTCATATACAGGAGGGATTCAATGAATGTCCACCGAAGGGACAAGCACGGACACAGTTATAACAGCACTGATGTGCCAGCAACCAAGCTGGGGTTTCTGGTCAACCCGAAACCAGTGCCAAGCGGCCGTGATCCTGGTCGACGAGGAAGCTGAGACAACATACATGGAAGAGCACAGCCCAGTGGGGTTGGCCATTGCATGTCCAGTGTGAGCTGCTGATTATGCCCATTATTGTCCAGGGCCAACTGCTTCCCAACAGCAGAAGTAGGATTTGAGCCCAGGCTGGCCTGGCTCCAGCCATGTCACCTGGCCAAGGAGCGTCCATCCTGGAAACGCCATAACCAGAGGCCTTTAAAAAGAGGGCTGGGTCAACAGGGTCAGTACACGGACATGCGAAAACTACAAACAACTTGGCAAGTCCTAGACAATGAGTAACTTCAGGGTAAGGAACAGAATTGGGGTAGCTGGTATGAATTCTGGGGGCAGAGCATGCAGTATTTCATGGAGCGTGTGTTTTCCATCCCTGACTGCGCCTTTCTCTGCTGAGTGAGAACAAGCAAGGTTTAAATGTCTCTTACCTCTTTGCTCTGTCTTTCTCATCTTCATCCATTAGATTGTCTCTGCAGTTTTTCCTGCAAGAAAAAAAGAACAGATGATGACTGTCTGATTCTCAACCTTTCTCCCAAGTCTTTCTGATTGCCATCATTATTGTTGTTTTTGTTTAGTCCCTAAGTTGTGTCCGACTCTGCTACCCCATGGAATATAGCCTGCCAGGCTCCTTTGTCCAGGGATCCTCCAGGCAAGAATGCTGGAGTGGGTTGCCATTTCCTTCTCCAGGGGATCTTTCCCACCCAGGGATCCATCCCGGGTCTCCTGCACTGGCAGGTGGATTCTTTACTACTAAGCATCATTTTGGGCTGATCTATTAAACCACGTGCTAATTTAATCCATAGCTTGTCAAACTTTCTGGTTCCAGCAACCATTTACATGCTCAAAAATGGCTGAGGACTCTGAAGAGCTCTTCTGTATGTGGGTGAAAACTGAGAAATCTTAAAGATATAAGCATGCTGTCCATTAGGCCTCAGAGAGATGTAGCTGACAGACGTTAAGGAATTTCTGGAAAAGTCCACCATAGGGACTTCCCTGGTGGCCCAGTGATTAAGACTTCACCTTCCAATGCGGGGGACACAGGTTCCATCCCTTGTCAAGGAACTAGATCCCACATGCCTTGCAGCCAAAAAGCCAAAACATAAAACAGAGGCAATATTGTAACAAATTCTATAAAGACTTTAAAAATGGTCCATGTCAGAACAAACAAATAGAAAGAAAAGTCCACTGCATACTCACGTGAGTAAATAGGCAGATGATATGCCAACATTACAGAAATCATTTTGACCTCATGGAACCCCCTAGTCCCTAGATCACACATTGGGAACTGCTTTCTGGACCTAGCTCAAGGCAGCATCTGTTTATTTCAAGCCTTAAACCTGAAAGCTGCCCATGACATTCTAAAGGAGAGCATTTATTCATCTGTTCCTTCAAATATACAAACTCCCTCTTAGGCAGCCTGGAGGAATTGGGGCCCCAAATGAGTATAACTGTGGTCCTTTTGAGTATAATTGCTTTACAATATTTTCTTAGCTCCTGCTGTACAGCAAAGTGAATCAGCCATACATATACTTATATCCCCTCCTTTTGGGGATTTATTTCTCAAGTACGTCACTACAGAGCATAGAGTAGAGTTCCCCGTGCTCTACAGTAGGTTCTCATTTTATACACAGTATCAATAGTGTATATGTGTCAATTCCAATCTCTCAATTCATCCAAGGCACCCCTTCCCCCTTGGTGTCTACATGTTTGACCCCTATGTCTGTGTCTCTATTTCTGCTTTGCAAATAGGTTCATCTGCACCATTTTTCTAAATTCCACATCGTATACATTAATATATGACATTTGTTTCACTCTGACTTAATTCACTCGGTATGACAATGTGGTGAAAGCATTTCCTTTAAGGTCAGGAACGAGACAAGGATGTCCACTCTCGCCACTGTTATTCAACATAGTGTTGGAAGTCCTAGCTATGGCAGAGAAGAAAAAGAAATAAAAGGAATCCAAATTGAAAAAGAATAAATAAAACTGTTTGTAGATGACATTATGCTATACATAGAAAATCCTAAAGATGCCACCGGAAAGCTTCTGGTGCATATCAATGAATTTGGTAAAGTTGCAGGATATAAAATTAATACACAGAAATCTCTTGCATTCCTATACACTAACAATGAAAGATCAGAGAGAGAAATTAAGGCAATAATTCCATTTATCACTGCAATAAAAAGAATAAAATAGCTAGGAATAAATCTATCTAAGGAGGCAAAAGACCTGTACTCAGAAAATTGTAAGATACTGATGCTGTCTTTTTTTCTTTTTTTAAGGCACACAGATGTGAAAAGTAACAATCCAGGAACGTTCTCGCAGCCCCAAATCATCAGAGACGGCCTTACCATCTGGGCCTTCACTCTCCCAGGCCACTCACTAAGAAGCCTCTCAGGCCCTGACCAGGTGTCCTCTTTCCCACACAAGCCGGTGATCCTTGGAGCCACATTCCTGATTCCCTTTCCTTCACATGCCCCCCAGGGCCCCTTCTATCTCGGGGGCTCCCCCTCCAGCCAGCCCTCCAGGCAGAAAGACTACCAGGATGGCCTGAGGCCAGAGTTAGGTGAACTGGAGGCAGGAACACAAGGCAAAGTGTGATGGAGACATGGGCGGGGACCACGTGGAAATGGAGTCACCATGGTCCATGTGTTTCTGGCCTCCAAGCAGAGGGTCTGATGTCAGGACTCCAGAATTGACACTTTGAAAATGCGCTAATGTTTACTCTTGAAATTCCAGGTCCTAGATAACAATTTTCTAAATGAAAATGGCTCATTTCATGAAAAAGACAGTATGAAATTTTTTGTTTTAGTGGTTCAATACATTTTAATTTGCATTTCAATTTTTTTTTAATTTTTATTTTTACTTTATTGTACAATACTGTATTGGTTTTGCCATACATTGACATGAATCTGCCACGGGTGTACCTGAGTTCCCAATCCTGAACCCCCCTCCCACCTTCCACCCCATATCATCTCTCTGGATCATCCCTGTGCACCAGCCCCAAGCATCCTGTATCCTGTATCGAATATAGACTGGTGATTCATTTCTTACATGATAGTATACATGTTTCAGTGCCATTCTCCCAAATCATCCCACCCTCTCCCTCTCCCTCACAGTCCAAAAGTCCATTCTATACATCTGTGTCTCTTTTGCTGCCTCGCATACAGGGTTATCATTACCATCTTTCTAAATTCCATATATATGCATTAGTATACTGTATTGGTGTTTTTCTTTCTGGCTTACTTCACTCTGTATAATCGGCTCCAGTTTCATCCATCTCATTAGAACTGATTCCAATGTATTCTTTTTAATGGCTGAGTAATACTCCATTGTGTATATGTACCACAGCTTTCTTATCCATTCCTCTGCTGATGGACATCTAGGTTGCTTCCATGTCCTGGCTATTATAAACAGTGCTGCGATGAACACTGGGGTACACGCTACTTCCTCTAATCCGATATCATGTCTGTAAGCTCAGATCCCTTTATTTTTTGATTGGAAGATACTTGCTTTACAGTGTTGTGTTGGTTTCTGCTGTACAACAATGTATACAGCTGTAAGTACACATATACCAGCTATGTTGGAAAAAAACCTATTAGTTGCTCAGTTGTTTCTTGACTCTTTTTGACCCCATGGACTGTAGCCTGCTAGGCTCCTCTCTCCATGGAATTCTCCAGACAAGAATACGGGAGTGGGTTGCCATTCCCCACTCCAGGGGATCTTCCCAACACAGGGATCAAACCCGGGTCTATATCAGCTATATGTATGCATATGTGCCCTCCTTCTTGACCCTCCCTCTGCTCCCACCCACCCCAGCCCCGATCCTGCCCCTCTACATTGCCAGAGCACTGAGCTGGGCTCCCTGTGTTAAACAGTAGCTTCCCACTGGCTGTGACAAGAACATTAAAAGAAAGAATGATTAGAGGCCAAGCTCATTCAAGAACGTGGCTATAAAAATTCCAAACCAAACATGAGCAAATCCAATAGGACCATGTATAAAAATGATAAACTTAGATAACAATTCTTCATGGGAACAGATGAATCTTTGCTCTGAGATAATTTCATTGTGTGGTGTTCATCTGCTATAAGCCCAGACACCAACCTGAGCCAAAGAGGAAAAGAATTGTGCAGCCACAGCCCTGTTTATGCACAAGCCCCATTTGGCAGGCATATTTTAGTGACAGATTTGCGAGACACGCCATTCAGCAGTTGAGGCTTGTATCATAATTAAAGTGGGCTTAGCACATCTGCAGACAGGCATCTGCTTAATGTTTCCCGCATGGAATCTGTTCAAAGCTTTAAGACATGGAAAATACGGTCCATTCATTTAATGATGTGCTACCCAGGTCTGCGCTCCAAGGAAAGGGGTGGCCATCTGCGTGCCGAGGGTGTGAGTGAGGCTCCGGCCACAGGGAAGAGGTAAAAGTCTTGCACTTTCCCAGCTGCCCCTGGACAGAGCACATTCACAGGAGGATGTGGGCTTCAGTCTGCTTTGCTGAGGGTCTGAAATCCTGATTGGACAACTGAGGTTGCTTCGTCATGCACAAAACTTCTACAAATGACTGTAGTCTATGAAGTCACAAAGAGTCGGACACAACTGAGCAACTAATCACACACGCTTCCTTGAGGCCTTCATACAGGCAGAATTATACAGGATTTGTCCTTTGGCAATGGGTTTATTTCACTCAGCATAACACTCTCTGGGTCTGTCCTGTTTTGGCGTGTGTCAGACTCTCCTTCCTTTGTAAGACTGAATCAGATTCCACTGTATGCACAGACCACCTTCTGTTTACCCATCCTCTGTCCAGGGATACTGGGTTGCTTCCCCTGTTGACTATTGTGAGAAACACGTGGATCCCTCCCCTCTTGTATTTGAATCACTCTTTCACTTCATGGTGTGGAGGAGCTAGAGAAGCCCAAAGCGCACAGGGAAGAGGGCAAGGGGAAGAAGACAAGCCCCATGAGATCAGCTTAAAGCAACAACAGAGAAGTTAAAAGGGGTGACAGCTACATTTCTCAACTGTATAAAGAGTTTCCAACTTTGCTCTTCCTTTTCAAGATTCCTAGTTATTTTAGTTTTTTGCATTTCCATGGAAGTTTCAGAATCGACACTGTCAATTTCTATAAAAAATGGCTGCTGTGATGCTTTTTGGGACTGTGTTGACTAAAGATCAGTTTGGGAAAACTGATCTGTAACAATGCTGAGGTTCATGCGCAGAGCATCTCTCTGTGCAGATGCACCGAAGAGCTTTTATCAAAGCACGAAGATGACACCCATGTGCGATTTTCTACGCTTCAATAGATACTCCCTGAGAGTCCTGGCTCCCATGGCACTTAGGTGGTGGGGGGCAGGCAGGGCGGAGGGGGCAAGCCACAAGCACATCAAGTGAGTAAACAGAGGGCCTGTTGCTGCTCATTTAAGCCAAGAGGGCAGTGTGATGGGTGGGGTTAGAGCGGGGAGACACCCAGGGAGACAGGATGGAGCTGGCCTCTGCTCTGAGTGACACAGGAAGGCACTGGGGGTTTGGATCAGAGGACTGGCCTATCTACCTACAGCTGTGACTTTTTTTTTAGATTTTTTTTTATGAGGACAAATATTAAAAAAATTTTTTTTGTATTGAGGTATAGCCGATTAACAATGTTGTGACAGTTTCAGATGAATAGCAAAGGGACTTAGTTGTGTGTATCCATTCTCCCCCACGTGAAAAGCTGACTCACTGGAACAGACCCTGATACTGGAGAAGATGGAGGGCAGGAGGATAAGAAGGTGACAGAGGTCGAGATGGATGGATGGCATCACTGACTCAATGGATAAGAGTTTGAGCAAATCTAGGAGATAGTGAAGAACAAGGAAGCCTGGCATGCTGCAGGCCATGGGGTCACCAAGAGTCGGACACGACTGAGAGACTAAACAACAACATTCTCCCCCAAACTCCCCTCCCGTCCAGGCTGTGAGGAGGACCATTTTTAAAGTCTTTACTGAATTTGTTACACCACGGCTTCTGCTGTATGTTCTGTCTGCAAGGCATGTGAGATCTTGCTCCCCAAGTAGGTATCAAACCCACCCTGCTCACATTGGAAGGCAAGGTCTTAATCACTGGACCACCATGGAAGTCCCCAGCTGTGACTCTTAGAAAGCTTAATTATGTTGGCAGGTATGAAAGCGCCAGCACAAGCCCGGTCCACAGCAGACACTCAACGTCTGCTTCCCCACTTGGATTGCAAGGACTCGGTACAAAGCGCCTTTACCCATTACCCAGGCCACGATGCCCAGCTCAGCTCCTTAGCCACATCAGGTGCTCGAGACATCCATGAGGAATGAAGGAGAGGAGAGAGCGGAGGAGGGAGGGGGGAGAGGAAGGACACCGCCGGGACCAAACCCTGTCTGAATTCTTAATACCAACCATACTAACTCCCACAAGCCCCTCAGTGATCACGGTTAACCCAGGGTACCAGCACTTACAAGGCACGTCTGAAGGTACGAGTTATTGACAAGAGAGAAAATTCAGCACCTTTAACCAGCACCTTCAAGAGAAGCCAATGGCTCCCCTACCAACCTTCGACCACCACCAGCTTCTGGAAAACCCTCGTCTCATCTCCATGCAGCTCTGTGGGTGGAATGGGTCTCCACTCCTAAAGGAATCAGGAAGGCCGAGCTGCCCAGGGACCCCGGCTCTGGGGACAGAGCCTGCCCTGGGCTGTGTATCCTTGAGTTGACCCATCACCTGCTAAGAACGTGTGGGCCTCTGACCAAAGAGTCAGACCGACTTCAATTTTAATTCAGACTCACTGGTTCCATGACCTTAAGCAAACCTCTGCAACTTCATGAGTCTGTTTCCCGCATTCTAATGGGAGGCCACCAGGTAGAAAACGTGTGAGATATAAAGGAGAGATGCCCGTGAACAAGGAGGGCCAGTGTGTTCCACAGCACAGAAGCATCAGGCAAATCCTGTTCACCCACATCTGCCCCAGGGGACCACCCTGACCTCTATATTCCTGAGCCCCCTTCCAGCTCACCTTTCTCTTTGTCTGCCTTAATGAACACACTCTGCCCAATGAGAAGACCACCATAGAGTGAAGGGGGTCACACCGACCTCAGGTTTCAGAGGGGGGTGCTCCTGATCAGGGAAGGAAGTGCCATTTGGGGGGAAGGAAGCTTTTCCAGCCAGAGAACCAGACATGAGCGCCCACCCCACCCTCCTCCAGAGACCACCTGTGGCTGCCAGCAAGCAGGGCTGTGGCGTCCCTGACTCATTTGTCCCTGGCACAAAGAGAACATCACAGTATCATCCATGACAGTGAGTTAGCAGGCCAGCCGTAGAAACTGGTACTCAACCTGTCACAGGTCTTTGGGCAGAGCGGGGTTACCGTGCCTGCATGCTAGTCAGTGTCAAAGCCTCTCTGTGTGTACTCACGGAAGACAGACAGACAGACACATACACAGTGGTGCTGCCTGAAGCATCCAGTGGGAATCCCATAGACCCTTAGGTCCTTCTGAGGAAGAGACGCAGCGGGGAGAGAGAGTGAAAGAAACCCAGGGGGACGTGACCGAGGATGCCCTCGATGAATGTCTACTGACTTTAACTGAAAAGAACACCACAAACGAGGTCTGCAGATGACATCGCTGTTACCTAGGCGAAACCTCTGCCTCCCAAGGCTTCATTCTCACAGACGCCTGCTACGCCGTGGATCACAGCTCTGGCCTTTGACCAGGAACCTGCGAGCGGGAGTGCTGTCTTCTCAAGCCCCCCCTGCCCCGAGTCCCACAGTGTGTCAGCGGGGAGGTGGGGTTAATGCATCACACAGGGGCCAGGGCCCCCCCCACCCGCCCCAGGGACTGGCAGCTCACTCCTGGGGCTCCAAGAAGGCTGTGGACATCCTACACGGTAAGGTATGTCATTCCCCTGAAGCGAGGGTTTCCTGTAAAGAGCCACCTGCTGAGCATTTTAGATGCCAGGCTTCCCTGACGGCTCAGACGGTAAAGAATCTGCCTGCTACGTGGGGGACCTGGGTTCAGTCCCTGCATCAGGAAGACGCCCTGGAGAAGGGAATGGCGACCCACTCCAGCACTCTTGCCTGGAGAATCCCATGGACAGAGGAGGCTGGCGGGCTACAGTCCATGGGGTCACAAAGAGTCGGACCCCACTAAGTGACTAACACTTTCACTTTTCATCGAATCTCTGCTGTATCATAGTGTGAAAGTGCAGAGCTGTGTCAGTGAGCAGGTGCAGCTGCGTCCCAATAAAACTATTTGTAACAAGCTGGGGATGAGACAGAATTCCTAGAATCAGTGCTCAGACTTTCTCTTCAGTATCTTTTTAATTCTGGACTCTTTGTACAGCCAGCCTGGAGAGGCCCAGTGGGTCATTCTGCATCATGGTGAATTCCCCCTGAAATGGCTACCCTAAGCGTATTGCATTGCAAGGCCCATGTTTTTTTTTAAAAAAAAAAAAACTAAAATCATGATGTTTTCAAATTGTTGGAGAAATGGTTTGAATTACAGGCCCCGAGGTAGCTGGAAAATCTGAATATTCCTCCTCACTGTACCAACCAAACTTGGTGGCTTTGGGTTATTAAAAATAAAAAATACTGCAGATTCACTTTGTTATACAACAGAAACTGATACAACACTAGAAAGCAATTATACTCCAACAATAAAATAAATTTTTTTAAAAAGAAAAACTACTGCAAACCACAGCAAGTGGAAACCCAAGGATATCTCCCCAGTTTGCTGGGGCTTATTTACTGTCAAGAGCATGAGCACCTTCTGCCCTCCCAGCCAGCGCCTGGCAAGAAGACCTTGTGTCGTCTTGGATTAACATCTGCATCTTTCATGTGGGAGCTCAGCAATGATTTTTCCTTATTATATTTAAGAAATAAAAAGGCTCTGAAAAACAGTTGCTGATGAACTGCGGTGCAGACTTGTCTTCCTTTATCCTTTGGCAGAGGCTAGGAAATAATTTCTACATTTTAATTCTTCCTCTCCAGGCCATGTTGTTTTGGTTGCAATGATTCACTCACTGGGGGGAAAAATAGTTCTTTTAAAGGAAATGGATGGTGCCAACCTAGAGCCACCCACTCTTGCAACCCCAACTCTTGTCGAGTGGGGCCATTCTCAGCACCATCCCTCACATTCTGCGACTTGTGAAAGTTGAGGTGGATGGGTCTACCCTTCACCAAAGCTCTCTCCACCCCTCCTGGCCAGCTGGCTGGAGCCTCACAGAGCTGGACTCCTAGGAAAAACCAAGGAGAGCCCCCTACTCAGTGAGGTCCTGTGACCCTATGAGGATGACCCCCCCAAGCCTCTCCAAGGTCACGGCTGAGGATGTATCTGCCTATTAAAATCATGATGCTCCCTTCGCGTTTTCCTTTTTCCAAGGGTCTGATGTTCTATTATTCATAAACAATAAAGGAACGGAAGGAGAAAGTTAGAAACCTTGTCATTAAGCAAATGTGCAATGACATCGTTCAGTTAGCAAAGACTTTCCAAAAGAGAAAGCACTGCTAAACGTGGATCAAATGGTCACCCTAACATGACATGTGATTCTTGCAACCTTTGGGACTTATGTTCTCATCATTGACGATTCCTTTTAGGAGCTCCTTTCTGAAGAGTTCAGACTGCACAGCGTAAACCAGACTTCATGAGAGAATCTGATGGGTGACGGTGTGTGGTCAGGATGTGGACAACAGATGCCTATAAAAATCACCAAGAGGGGAAAGAAGATTGTGAGTCATTCTCGGAACTGAGTCAGTGAAAGCCTCTGTCGGGAGCTGCCACAGACAAACGGAAATGAATCCACAGAACGCTGCTGCAGCCCGGCACCCTCGTCCACCAAACAGTTGGTCCTCACGCTCCTTCGCGCCTGGAAGCGCTCATGCTAACTAGGCTCAAGTTTGCCAAGAGAGCACAAGAAAAAGATGTCCTGAAATGAGACGTCAAATTTGCTTTGAACACCCAGGCTGTGGAGTTTGTGGCTTGATATCAGGGCTTCAGGTAAATAATGTTTAATAGGTACAGATCTTCTGTAACTGTGGCTGTTGTTCAGTTGCTCTGTCCTGTCTGACTCTGCAACCCCATGGACTGCAGCACGCCAGGCCTCCCTGTCCTTCACCAACTCCCGGAGTTTACCCAAACTCATGTCCATCGAGTCGGTGATGCCATCCAGCCATCTCATCCTCTGTCGTCCCCTTCTCCTCCTGCCCTCAATCTTTCCCAGCATCAAGGTCTTTTCCAGAGTCAGCTCTGCATCAGGTGGCCAAAGTATTGGAGTCTCAGCATCAGTCCTTCCAATGAGGCAGGAAAAATTAGTTGGGAGTTAATGAGACCTAGGTTTGTGTGGCCTCTGGCCTCTTTCCTTCACTCAGCACCATGGTCCAGACAGAACCTGGGAGTGATGACCTCATCTGTAAGTGGGGGATGAGCCCTCACTGTCCTCCTAAGAACACATCAGGACGGCTCATCTGCATTTAGCAGAAAGTGGGCTGGGTGAGAAAGGTGAACTGCCCCCTTTCTAAGGCACACTGAGCCATAGTGACCTTGGGATGAGGCCAGCATCTTTAGAGCTGCAGGTAGCTTACCGGCTGCTGCACACCTGGTTGGCGCCGAGTAGCCTTATTGTGCATCGTCTTCCCTTTTCTCCCATCATTGCAATTACTTCTTCTTCTTCTTCTTCTTCTTTTTTTTTTACAGTTTAAACAGAGAGCACTGCCCTCCCTGGAGAAGGCAATGGCCCCCCACTCCAGTACTCTTGCCTGGAAAATCCCATGGACGGAGGAGCCTGGAAGGCCGCAGTCCATGGGGTCACTGAGGGTCGGACACGACTGAGCGACTCCACTTTCATTTTTCACTTTCATGCATTGGAGAAGGAAATGGCAACCCACTCCAGTGTTCTTGCCTGGAGAATCCCAGGGACGGGGGAGCCTGGTGGGCTGCTGTCTATGGGGTTGCACAGAGGTGGACATGACTGAAGCGACTTAGCAGCAGTAGCAACAACCCTCCCGGCAAAGGCAGGGTGCTCCAGCCCACCACCTCTCCTCTGAGCCCAGGGGCCCCACAGAACACTCCCCTGATGCTCCCAACTCTACCGTGACTTTCTGTGTTCATTTCACAGGTACCCCGTGAAGTTAGATCATCCCACGCTCCCTCTGTTAGTTCCCGATGTACAACTCAGCTGAGCCCAGTTCCCTAGGGGAAGCAGGTGCTGCCTGGGGCGGGGTTTTCCCCTAGGATAGGGGAAGGAAGGTCCATCCACACTACCTGGACCTTTCCTCAACTGATGTGAGAGTCTGGGTTGATCTGGAGCTCATGGTTGGGAAACTGGTCATGGTGACTAATGCCCAGACCTGTCTGTGCTGGAAAAAGAAAAAAAAAAAAAACGGGTGGATGCCTTGAGCTTGGTGGTGTGTCTGCTGTGGGTCATGCAGCTCTTGACATGCTGTCCCCAGGGCCCTGGTCCCACTCAGCAGGGAGCAGCCTCTGATGAGGTAGGCAGTACCACCCTCTAGTGAGCAGCTGGGCTCGTGAGACGAAGGACCCATCACAGGAAGGCCCTGTGGCCACGGTCATGTTTTAAAATGAGCCACAGGCTTTGGTTAGAGGACAGTTTACAACAGGAACCGTGTTGTCCCCTCTTGTGCTGGATGCTGCCTTCCATATGTCCCCATGGTAAAGCACAGCAATGGCCTGAGTCTCCCTGGGGCTCCCCAGCAACATTGTGTACCCTGTCTCTCCAACCCTGGCCATCGCTATGAAATGTACACCAGGGTTTATAGGACAGGTGGGTCGCAGGTAGCCCCTAAATGTCCCAGAAGCTGGCATTTCTCCTTAACACTCGCAGATCCTTTGCACAAAGTCTAAAGAAAGGCCTGCCCTCTGGACATAAAGGGAAGATGAGGTCCAGAACAGATGCAAACAGTACATCAGGCAGGAAACCCCCAGCAAACCACCTCTCCTCCCTTACCCTAGAGAGGGGACTTGAAGAACCTCTGCTGAGAAGACCCTGCCGTGGGCAGAAGGACAGCCATGGGCTGAGACCCAGTCCTGTTCAGCAAGCAAGTGGAACATTGGCAGGTCAAGAAATGTCTGGTTTTCACATGTTTAACAGTCAACCTGGCAGGATTGGAAAGGTCCAGTTTTATACCTTTGGCTATTCACGGTGTAAGTTAATGGTGAGTTAGAGGACCTCCATCCTTACTCACATCCATCCCTGGGCAGCAATCTCTGATGTGACACCAAGTGACGCACAATTCACCCACCGGCCCAACAGCCCTCCTGTCTGAGCTCTGAAGCCCAGCGTGGAGGCTTCAGGGTGTTAGGGTGAAGGCAAGACATGACCCCTCCTCAGGACACTCAGCCAGGGCTCTGGGACGACAAAGCACAGGCCCAGAACGTCTTTTGGGAGGCATATTAAAAGACACTTGCTCCTTGGAAGAAAAGCTATGACAAACCTGGACAGCATATTAAAAAGCAGAGACATCACTTTGCTGACAAAGGTCCATCTAGTCAAAGGTATGGTTTTTCCAGTGGTCATGTACAGATGTGAGAGTTGGACCATAAAGAAGGCTGAGCACCAAAGAATTGACGCTTTCGAAGTGTGGTGCCAGAGAAGACTCTTGGGAGTCTCTTGGACAGCAAGGAGATCAAAGCAGTCAATCCTAAAGTCAAACCAGTCAAACCAGTCAATCCTGAATATTCATTGGAAGGATTGATGCTGAAGCTGAAGTTCCAATACTTTGGCCACCTAATGTGAAGAGCTGACTCACTGGAGTAGACCCTGGTGCTGGGAAAGGTTGAAGGCAAAAGGAAAAGGGGGTGACAGAGGATGAGATGGTTGGATGGCATCGTCAACACAAGGGACATGAATTTGAGCAAACTCCAGGAGCGAAGGACAGGGAAGCCTGAAGTGCTATACAGTTCATGGGGTTGCAAAGAGTTGGACATGACTGAACTACAAGTGCTGGATACCTGATACATGAGTTAGTGACCTAACCCACAGGTAAAGCTAAGCTTCTGGTTTCCCATGTCTGCTTATTCGATCATGACGATTTCGTCCTACTTTTCTTTCCTGGATGACCCTAAGAGATACCATCTTGGGCTCACAGGCAGCAATGCAGGGACATGCAGCTAAGAATAAAATTGTGACAGGCCATCATTAAAAAGTCCACAAGTAACAAATGCTGGAGAGGGCGCCGAGAAAAGGGAACCCTCCTACACTGTTGGTGGGAATGTAAATTCATGCAGCCACTATGGAAAACAGCATGGAGGTTCCTGAGAACACTAAAAATAGAGCTACCATATGATCTAGCAATCCCACTCCTAGGCATATATCCAGAGAAAATGATAATTTGAAAAGATACATGCCTCCCTATGTTCACTGCTGCTCTATTTACAGTTGCCAAAGCATGGAAATAACCTAAATGTCCATTAACAGATGAATGGGTAAAGAAGATGTGATATAGACATGTATATATATATATATAAACACACAATGGAATAAGACTCAGTCATCAAGAAGAATGAAATCATGCCATCTGCAGCAACATGGATGGACCCAGATATTAACACGCTAAGTGAAGTCAGAAAGAGAAAGGCAAATATCATATGATATCACCTACACCCAGAATCTAAAATATGGCAGAGGCGAACTCATCTACAAAACAGAAGAAACAGGGTCAGACCCAGAGAAGAAGCTTGCCATTGCCAGAGGGGAGAGGGATGAGGGAGGGCGGGACCGGGAGGTTGGGATTAGCAGACACGAACTACGACATACAGAACAAGGTCCTTCTGTACAGCACGGAGAGCTCTATTCAATGTCCTGTGATAAGCCGTAATGGAAAATATGAACAAGAATGTCTATATATGTGTACCTGAGCCACTTCACTGTACAGCAGGCGTTAAACACATGATAAATCCACTCCACTGTAGTAAAGTAAAATTTGAAAGTGAAACTTTTAGTTGCTCAGTCATGTCAAACTCTCTGTGACCCCATGGACTGCAGCCTGCCTGGCTCCTCTGTCCGTGGGATTCTCCAGAGCTGGGTGGCCCTGTGTTTGGGTGCTGGCCCTAGGTCACCTCAGGCCTCGGGTCCTAACTCTTTAGACTAACGGAAAACGGGACAACCAGATTAAATCACGTTCCTCCGAAGATTGCCATCTGTACGACTCAGAAAGCTCCTTGCTCCGCCTGGCCCCTCTGGACAGTGCTAAACAGGCTTAGCCTGCTGTAGGCAAATAGGAAAAGTAGGTCAGCTCAGCAACACGGTTCTTCCCCGGTGAAGAACCAGTGGCGCGAAGGCAGGGCAGCAGCAAGAGAGGGGCAGCGCCTCCCCAGCCCTCCTCCACCCAGGCCATCCCCTTCTGTGGAGGCTCTGGGCATTGCCCAGGAGGCTCAGACAGCCATCGGGGACAGACAGAGACCCAGGGAGTGAGGTAAACTCAAAAGAAGTGTAGAGAAAGTGGTTCTCGAAAAAAAACAAACTGCAGGAAGAGCAACCCACTCCAGTGTTCTTGCCTGGAGAATCCCAGGGACAGGGGAACCTGGTGGGCTGCCGTCTCTGGGGTCGCACAGAGTCGGACACGGCTGAAGTGACTTAGCAGCAGCAGCAGGAAGAGAACAGTGCATACCCTGACTTCCCTGCCTTCAAAGACAAAATCGTGGTGGAATAAGCTGCTTCTCTCATGGCTCTGAAGCCCAGGTGCAGGCTTCACGGGGTCAAGGGAGAAGGCAAGACACGACCTCTCGCTCAGTCAGGTCTCGGGGTGAGAGAGAGCAGTCCCAGAACATCTTTTGGGAGGCATTGTGCTGGGTACCTGGTACATGAATTAGTCATGGAAACTTCAGGTGAAGCACAAACCACTCACTTCTAAAGGAAATCAACCCTCAATATTCACTGGAAGGACTGATGCTGAAGCTCCAATACTTTGGCCACCTGATGCGAAGAGCTGACTCATTGGAAAAGACCCTGATGCTGGGAAAGATTGAGGGCGGGAGGAGAAGGGGACGACAGAGGATGAGATGGCTGGATGGCATCACCAACTCCACGGTCATGAGTCTGGGCAAACTCTAGGAGGTGGTGAAGGACACGGGAGCCTGGTGTGCTACAGTCCACGGGGTCACAAACAGTCGGACACAACTGAGCGACTGAACAACAACAAAAGCTCTGCTTCTCATTTTCCACGTCAGCTTAATCAATCGTGACTGTCTCATCCTAAGCTTTTCCCCTGGACGGCCCCAACAGACACCACCCAGCACTCTGACAAAGTGTGCCCTCTTGACAATGCACGCGAACGCTGCAAACCATCCGTGGATCAGGCTCCCTCCACCCTTCTCTGCTGGTAATTACTGGGCACTCACTAGGGGTAAGGATGGACTTGAGTCAGCGGTGCCAAGACCAGCGGGCCCCGAATCCCAGGCCAGAGGGCAGGCCTCGCAGTGTCCCTTCAATGCCTGTGTTCAGTGAGGCTGCAGCTGCACAGATGGAAAGGCCACCCCTTCGGCCTCTCGGGCTCAAAGTTGGATGAAGCATCCGACAATGGGAGGGAGGCTCCCCTGAGGCCTGGGTGATCTAACCTAGTTCCAGGTCCTGGTGTCTGAAGTCTCAGCACAAACCTGGAGGCTGATGCTGGGGTCCCCAGGTAGGGAGCCAGATCCTGCTCCCCAGGGCTCCCAGGAAGGACAGGGCCGCTAGCTCACCCCCAGAGAATTCACTGGTGCCCCTGGAGCAGGAGCAGACCCAAGTCAGCCTGGGGCACCGTGGAAGTTTCCCAGCAGAGCAGTGGCCTCGTGGCCCGTGGTGACCAGGTCTGTAAACACAGATGTGTAAGATGTTGGCTTTGTTTCCCCCATGTTTCATTTCTGTAACAGGGGCATCAGAAGGTTTTGTCAAGAATATTTTGAGATATGTTCATACCTAAAACCCAGGACTTCGGGAATGTTCGCCCAGACTCTTTCAGCCACAACCTTCTCTGAAAAGTTTTCTCAAGAACAGTAAGGCACGGGCCAGAGCATCACAGGGCCTCAACACAGCCCCTCCTCCTCCTCCTGGCCCTCAGGTCTTTCTTCACATGCTTGTTCAGCATGCATGCTGTGCCCTGGCGCCCTTTCCCCGCCCTGCAACCGGCAGTGAAGATCCGATGCATTCAAAATGTGACTCTGCTTTAACTCGCCGAGTGACCACAGGCAAGTCACTGAGCCTCTCTCTGCTCCGGCTTTCACTTTCACAGGGCAGCTGAGATTTAAGGATATAATACCTGTCAAACACCTAGATAGGGAGCTGGGAGTAAAAGGGCAAGGCAGGTTAGCTCAGATGGGTGGGATTATTAGAGCAATCCAGGAAGCCTTCAAAAGGTGCTGGCCCTCATCTCAGTAACAGATGCTAACCATGGACGACAATTAGCTTCATTTTCAAATTCCAAACATATTTACCAGCTCCCAGGGAACCTGCAAGGCAAGCCCTTTCAAACATCCCTTGCAATCCAAAAGGTTCCCATACAGGGATATCAGCTTGCATAACAGTATTTTCCCCAAAGAGCAGGTGATAAACAACATTTCTGTGAACTGAATCATACTTTATGTGTGTGAGTGGCTCGCGGCCCACCCGTTTGAGGACCACGAGTCCCGCCCTTTCTTCCGGACCCTTCTGCAGAGCAAAGCTCATCACCACCCCTTAGTCTCCTTAGCAGACTATCACACACCTGGTTTCCTTGAGGCCATAACTAACAACTTCTAAACTTTGAAATCCTGGGTAAAATGGGAGAAAGTTTGGATACTTTAAACAAATTTTAAATAATTTATTTTATATGTTTAGCCAAATTTAGCAAAGGGGAGAGCGAAATGTTCTTCAAATCAGTTGACCCTATGAGTCCAAACTACTCTTCAATGCATTTTATTAATCAATGCAGCTTTATCGCAAAGCATGTTCCAATTACTTGCTTACTTAACTAAGCAATTCAGTATCTGTACTGGTGTTACACTCTTTTTTATGTAGAAGCACTTAAAAAAATTTTTTTTATTTTATATTGAAGTACGGTTGATTTGCAACGTTGTATTCGTTTCAGGTGTATGGTCAAGTGATTCAGTTATATATATACATATATATGTATAAACGTTTTCAAATTCTTTTTCCATGCTGGTGCTGTATTCTTATCTTTACCTGGGTCATGAAGCCTTCAGTCCTTAGAATATGCTCAATTCTTGAGTCCATGAAAAAAGCTATTATTCCAAGGCCACACTCAGATTTGGGAATGTTATAAACAGAAATACGTTTCGTTTTCACAAGCTTGTTTGAGAGAAAAGGAAACCAACCAACAAATGAAACAAAAGGAGATGGTCCAGTTTACGTGAAAATATTAAAAAGCTAGCTCATTGTTTTCAGAGGGAGAAGCAATGCACATTTATAGTAACCTCTTCCTGCTTTCTTTCAGAATGGAAGAGTCAAGATCTTAGGCCATTTTTCATTGGGTAAAATCCAGTTCATTATTGAAAAGGGGGTGGCAGAGGATGGGATGGATAGATAGCATCACTGACTCAATGGACATGAATTTCAGCAAACTCCAAGGAAGACCTGGGTTCAGTTTCTGGGTTGGGAAGATCCCCTGGAGAAAGGAATGGCTACCCACTCCCGTATTCTTGTTGGAAGAATTCCATGGACAGAGGAGCCTGGCAGGCTACAGTCCATGGGATCGCAGAGTTGGACACCACTGAGTGACTAACATTTTTTCTTTCCAGGAGATAGAGGAGGACAGAGGAGCCTGGTGTACTGCGGTCCGTGGGGTCCCAAAGAGTCGGGCACGCCTGACTGACTGGACAACCAATATAAGTATTAATATATACAACTATTAAAAATAAACCTTTCTGAACTGTTTGTTCTAGAAAGATTGTCTCTTTTTTACCTATACTCACTGAATTACTCATTCAAAATTTTTTCTTCCTTCACATGATTTCAACTCCTGTGTTCCAGCGTAGAAGTCAAGTTCATGTCTATGTCAGAATGACAGCCCAGCTCACACTGAGTAGTCTGTTCCTAGCCCTGCACATGCTAACATTTTGAGGCCATGAAAAATTAACAACAACAAGGCCTTTCTCAGCTACGATTTTAACAACGTGTGGCTGTGTGTGTGTGTGTGTGTGTGTGTGTGCCTGCATCCACATGCTCCTAAGTGTTGCGTGGCAACATGATAAGGCGGCACCACCGGAGGGTCTATAGCGCCGTGGGACCAAGAATCCCAGGGGCAGGAGGAACACGTCCATATCAGAGGTAGGATTCTGACAAGCTGCACAAAGCACCTGCTTTCCTCTTTCTGTCGTCTCTTATCTTGGCTGCAGAAAAACAGATGCAACCAAGGCAATGAAAGAATGTTCTGTCTTCCAGAGGTACTGTTTGCTTTCTGATAAGCTCCTAAGTGCCCTCATATGCTCACAGGGAGAAGGCAAGAGCGTGACAAGGATTTAGAGAGGAAGGAACTGAATTGGGAAGAAGAGACTCATGGAAACTTTAAAATACTGAAAAATATTGTGTGTGTGTGCACGCACATGCTCAGTTGGGTCCGACTCTTTGCAACCCCGTGTGAAATGGAGCAGGACCCTAGGGAATCCACCTAGGGTGGAAGCCACCATGCCCCCACCCCCATGTTCCCAGCCTGCCTTTTGTCCGTGGAAAACTTTAGTCGAATAATAAGTTTAATCAGAGAAATGAGAACATACAAAGAAAAACAGTAAAAGGAGACCAAATAATCATAATGTAGTCATTAAGCGTAGTCAAGGAGTTCCTTGACTTCTCAAGGGCTTCAGTTCCTTCTCAAGGGCTAGAGATAATATTCTCAGCCATATCCCGTGAGCTGTCTTACAGGGACTGAAACCCCAGGTTTAAGAAATTAACCACAAGATGACCAGACCGTACCCACGACACAAGCTGCCACAATTCGGAGAAACGACCTCAAAGCAATAGGAACAAATGGACTGGAACCGAAGATTAACTGTACTTGAAACAACCAAGACGACACTGGTCGAACCACCGATGACCAGTTTGGAGCTGACTGTCAGAGCTGACTGTACTGTTTCTGCATGTAGTTCTCCCACCCCAACCTCTGTCTATAAAATCTCCTGCCCGACTGGTTGCCAGTGGTGGGAGGAAGTTGGCCTTTGGACAGGCGTCTACCATCCCTCCCCTCCAGGGTCAGCATCTGAAAATAAAGCAAATTTCCTTTCCATCAACCTGGCCTGTTAACTGGGTTTTGGGCAGCGAGCAGCTGACCCCCACACACCTTCTGGTAACACATGGACTGTAGCCTGCCAGGTTCCTCTGTCCATGGCATTCTCCAGGCAAGAATATTGGAGCAGGCTTCCATTTCCTACTCCAGGGAATCTTCCCGACCCAGGGATCGAGCTGGCGTCTCTTGTGTCTCCTGCATTGGAAGGTGGATTCTTTACCACTGAGTCACCAAGGAAGCCTGAAAAATATCATGGTTTTACTCAAAAGCTTCCCTGGTGGCTCAGAAGGTAGAGTGTCTACTTGCAATGCAGGAGACCTGGGTTCAATCCCTGGGTCAGGAAGATCCCCTGCAGAAAGAAATGGCACCCCACTCCAGTACTCTTGCCTAGAAAATCCCATGGATGGAGGAGCCTGGTGGGCTACACTCCTGGGGGTCACAAAGAGTCAGACACAACTGAACGACTTCTCTTTACTCAAAAGCACGCATCCTGAAAGATGCCCTATGGGACTGTAGCCAGAGCTGGCTTGGAATCCAGAACCAGGGTCAAGCTCTCTCAAGTGCCTGCCTGTTTTAGGGGGGCCTGGAGAGTGGGAAGGATGAGCAGCGAGGAGTCTGGAGTGGGGGGGTTCCCATGGAACTAGGGGCTGCCCCTCTGCCTCCCACAAACCACAAAATGCTGAGGGCTGCGTGCTACCCTCCAGGGCCACACAGGAAGACTGCTCAGTGTGGGAGGGCCTCAATCAGTGGGGACGTGGAACCAAGAGGCTTCTGTGGACTCTGGGGTCGGCTCCGTCACCAACAGGCTGGACAACCTCAGGCAACCTCCTGCTTTTCTTTCCAACTGTGGTTTCTTCCTTTGGTGGAATAAGAAATAACTTTGTAATAGAATACTGTATAAAATGTGGTCTTCTCCATGGAAACAACCTAAATATCCACTGACAGATGAATAAAGGAGATGTGGTGTATACAGATGATATGGGTTTTCTTGAATGAACTTTTTGGCCAACACTCCATCCCCCTACACACACACACAAAGTGGAATATTATTCAGCCATAAAGAGAGTGAAATAATGCTATATGCAGCAACATCGATGGCCCTAGAGATCATACTAAGTAAGTCAAAGACAAATAAGATAATCATCTCTATGTGTAATCTGAAATATGACACAAATAAACTTATCTATGAAACAAAAACAGACTGTGGCTGCCAAGGGGACAGTGGGGGTAGGGGAGGGACAGATTGGGAGCTCAAGATTAGCAGATGCAAATTATTATATATAAAATGGATAAACAACAAGGTCCTACTGTACAGCACAGGGGACTCTATTCAATATTCTGTGATAAACCATAATGGAAAAGAATATTAAAAACTGTGTGTGTGTGTGTGTAAATAAAACTGTGGACTACAAGGAGATCAAATCAGTCCATCCTAAAGGAAATCAACCCTGAATATTCACTGGAAGGACTGATGCTGAAGCTGAAGCTCCAATACTTTGGCCATCTGATGCAAAGAGAAAACACTGGAAAAGACTCTGATGCTGGGAAAGATTGAGAGCAGAAGGAGAAGGGGGCGACAGAGGATGAGATGGTTGGATGACATCACTGACTCAATGGACATGAGTTTGAGCAAACTCTGGGATACGGTGAAGGAGAGGAAGCCTGGTGTGCTGCAGTCCATGGGGTCACAAAGAGTCAGACATGACTTAGGGACCAAACAACAACAAACTGACGTGATCAACATTGAAAGTCAACTATACTTCAACTTTTAAAAATGTGGTCTTCACAAGGTCCTCCTGTAGAGCACGTGGAATTCTGGTCAGTGTTATGTGGCAGCCAGGATGGGAGGGGAGTTCGCGGGAGAATGGATACATGTATATGTATGGCTGGGTCCCTTCACTGTTTACCTCAAACTATCACAATGTTGTTAATCAGTTATACCCCAAAAGAAAAATAAAAAGTTTAAAGTAGGAAAAAAATGCGGCCTTCTGATTACTTGAGGATAGTAATTTTGCCCATGTACTCTTCTGTGTGTGAATTGCCTGCCCAGGTGTTCAGACAGGTGACACGGAGATAGGATGGGGAGAGCCTGGGTACAACAGAGCATTCTCTGTCCACGACTGTGCCATGGTGACAGTCAGGGCAATTCGTGCTCATCTGCTCTGCTTTTAACTGTGCACATAAATCCTGAAGACTCTGGGACAGGTGGGTGCCTGAAGCTCAGGTCTGTGGCTCTCTGCTGGTGAGTCAGACGTAGCTCAGAGACCTGCCCTCCGGTCTGTCAGGCACCGATGCTGTCAGCGGCAAGGACGAGGCCATGAGCCCAGTCTGCCCCTGGGATCCCATCTGTGCCACCTGTGACAGAGTGTGCCAGTGGCCTGGCATCACCCCGTCACTGAGGACCATATCTGGACCCAGCGGGTCTCAGTCTGGACTAGGACTGAACAAAACTAACCCATCTGTCTGAAATGTATTAATAATATTGAAGAGGTAAAACAGCAAGGGGCTTCCCTGGGGGCTCAATGGTAAGTAAGCTGCCTGCCAAGCAGGAGGAGTGGATTTGATCCCTGAGTTCCGAAGATCTCCTGGAGGAGGAAATGGCAACCCTCTCCTAACCCTAGAATACTCCAATATTCTTACCTGGGAAATCCCATGGACAGAAGAGCCTGGCAGGCTACAGTTCATGGGGTCGCAAAGGATTCTTCGGGCAAGAATACTGGAGTGGGTTGCCATGCCCTCCTCCAGGGGATTGAACCCACGTCTCTTATGTCTCCTGCATTGGCAGGCAGTTTCTTTACCACGAGCGCCACCTTCACAAGATAAAATGATAAAAAGGCAGGGACTTCCCTGGTGGTTCAGCAGTTAAGACTCCAAGCTTCCACTGCAGGGGGCACAGGTTCGATCCCTGGTCTGGGAACCAAGATTTCACATGACCCACAGCTTGGCTCAAAAAATAAATTAATTATAAACAGTGTTTATAATAGCCAGGACATGGAAGCAACCTAGATGTCCAGCAGCAGATGAATCGATAAGAAAGCTGTGGTATATATACACAATGGAGTATTACTCAGCCATTAAAAAGAATACATTTGAATCAGTTCTAATGAGGTGGATGAAACTGGAGCCTATTACACAGAGTGAAGTAAGCCAGAAAGAAAAACACCAATACAGTATACTAATGCATATATATGGAATTTAGAAAGATGGTAATGATAACCCTGTATGCGAGACAGCAAAAGAGACACAGATGTATAGAAAGTCTTCTGGACTCTGTGGGAGAGGGAGAGGGTGGGATGATTTGGGAGAATGGCATTGAAACATGTATAATATCATATATGAAACTAATCGCCAGTCCAGGTTCAATGCATGATACAGGATGCTTGGGGCTGGTGCACTGGGACGATCCAGAGGATGGTACGGGGAGGGAGGAGGGAGGGGGGTTCAGGATGGAGAACACATGTATACCTGTGGCAGATACATGTTGCTATATGGCAAAACCAATACAATATTGTAAAGTTAAAAAAAATAAACTTGAAAACCATCTTATAAAAAAATTAAATTAAATCAAAAACAAGAAAAAGCAGTCCAAAATGCTTTATAAATCAAGGTCTGTGGCAGTGCTTCTCAGATGCCCATGGACACCCACATCACCAGAAATCTTGTTAAAGCGCAATTCTGAGCAGGAGGGTCTGGGTGGGGCTGAGGTTCTGTATTTCTAAGCAGCGCCACATGGTCTGAAGGTGTATGAAGATTGCTGGGCATGAGTGGTGGGAGGAAGGCTAAGTGTCACCCGCTTCTACCAAAAGCAGGCAGACACCGGGGCTCCTTGGTCTGGGACCCCAGGCTGTGCCTCAGACCCAATGGTATTAACATCAATTGCCCTCTTGGGCTGGGCCCTGCCTGACTCTACCACCCCTTCCCCTGGAAGGGGTGATTCCCATGCACCCAGAACCACTGCTAGGGGAGAACCCCTGCTCTGGAGCCTGAATGCCACCCACAGCATCCCAGACAGTGCCGTCCATCTCCATGGAAACAGGACACACTACTCTCTCTGGCAGACTCTGCTAGATCCTGTTAGTTGAACTTACTAGAAAATTCTTCCTGTTAAGCCAAAATACCTGTCTCTCCAAGCCCCGGGCCTGCTACTCATTAATTCTATGTGTTCAAGAGCGACATAGAATGACAGCCCTCAGATCAGACTATTATGTTTTAAATTGAGCTGAAATTCACTTAACTTCATTTAAACATGATCCACAACATTGTGAACATTTCAATATCATCAAAGAAGCAAATTATTCCTCTCTACCCTTACGTGCCCCAGAGATATTTTCTATTGACTTCCCTAAAAAGATTTAGAGGGCATTTGTCCTCTAAATAATTCACAATCCCTTCCTTAAAAAAAAAAAAAAATCAATGGTGAGCATTTAAAACCCAGGTTACATCATTTGAACTCAGAAAAATTTCAAACAAGTAAACACTTACAGATGGGTATCAACGAGGATCAACAAAAATCAACACCAACAAGATCAGCAAAGATTTCTTGAAAACAAAGCAAGGCAGTTACCTTGACACTGTTGGTGGATCACTGAAGGAGCCTAATGCACGTTTCAGATGATGTTTAAAGCCACGTGATCGTTAAAGAAGAAATGAAGCAGCCAAATCTGTTCCTTTCTTCTTTTTACAGTTTTACAGGTAGCTTTCTTTTTTTTTTCCCAGTAGCTGGTGGCTGTGGATCTTTCTCTTGTTTTCACCCAAAGTTGGAAAGATGACCTACTAGTTTTCTGGGTTCTCAGCTGTTTTCAAAGCATGCCCATTTTGTCATAGGTGACCCCATCTCCTCTCGGTCTGCAGAACACTTGAACAGGCATAAATATCAGGAAAACTGCCTCTCTTGCTCCCATCTCCTAGCTGAGCTCCTGGGACAGTCCTCTAGAGTCTCTCTTCCTCCTACTCAGCCTTCCTCAGCATCTGGAGTCCAATGGCCACTGACCCCTGCACAGCCACTTGCTCTCAACTGGTTCCTGGAGATGGTCCTCTGGGGCTCCCCATCTCAGCTGCTGCCAGAGAACCTTCCATGGACGCCAGGTAACTCTGAATCGTCACCACATTTTGCACTCTGTGTAGGAGTCCAGAGGGCCCTCAACACACAGCGTTTCTGGGCTTAGCTGTACCACCGGTTAACTGACAAATTCTGAAGTCCCCTGGCTGTAAGAGTTTTCACATTTCTCTGGCTTTCAGCCACATTTAATAAATCCATTTTCCTTGGTCTCTGGTATTGTCCCAAGGTTCTTCCATGGTGGTTCATGGAGCAAAATCAGGAGGGTCCATCTACTGAAGACAAAGTTGAATTTAAGTCAATTGAAGGCACTCCCTAAGACATGTTAGGAAGATGCAGAGCCAAGGCTCATGACATAGTCACCACTGAAGGCTGGAGCGATGGTCACAGGGTGTAGAAGCGTCAGGAGACGTGGCTCCGTGTGAAATGATGAGACGGTGCCTGTAGCTGTTCTCGAATGAGAAGCTGGGAAGGCTCGGGGCTGCAGGGCCCCTCCCAGGGCCAGGGAGGCTGATGGATTTTTGCGGGGCAGCCCTTGCGAAGCTCAGCTGTGTAGAACAACCCTCAGAGCCAAACTGGTCCAGAAAGTTCTCTCATTTATCTCTTTTGTATGGAGCAATTCCCACCGTGATCGCACACCTTCCTGTGGGCCTCCGAGGAACAAAGTGAACATACCTGTGACCTCTACCTGGCGGCCCAGGGTCATCAAGATGATCGTGACAAGGGATATTCTGGGAGCAGGCTCCTGGCTGGTGACTGAGTACAAAGTCAAGTGTCCCTGGAACACCAAGCCTCTTTATTCTGCCATCAGCTTCTCCGGTCCCTGGGCCCCCTGCCCACCTTCGCAGCACTTGTTCCCTGAGCAGGCGATCGCCTCCTCCGATGCCGAGATCTCCACCTGCCGGAGGAGCTCAGCAGGTGGCCCTGGGACCTGTTTGGCTGTGTGTTCCAGACAGTAAAGAATCTGCCTGCAATGCAGGAGACCCGAGTTTGAGCCCTGGGTCTGGAAGATCTCCTGGAGAAGGAAATGGCAACCCACTCCAGTATTCTTGCCTGGAGAATCCCACGGACAGAGGAGCCTGGCGGGCTACAGCCCATGGTGTTGCCAAGAGTCAGACATGACTGAAGCGACTAATAGGCAGGTGAGGCGGCCAAGGAGATGGATGTCAGGGCTGAGACCTGAGCTGTGCCAGGAGCACACAGGCTGCCTCCGCCCCAGTAACCACCCTCCACTCCCAGCCACTCCCGCCCCACCAACCACCCATCGGCTTCCCATTTAAGCTCTTTATTCATTACCACTGATGAAAGCTGTGATTCCCAGATCTCCCTTGGCAGTGGAACTAGCTGGAGAGCCACTAAAATACAGAGTCCTGGGTTCCTGAGAGATTCTGAGCCTCGTCAGGGAGCCAGGTTCAGAAGGAAGAGGCCAGGTCAATACCTGATTCCATGTGTCCTGAGGACTCAGCAGAAGGGAGGGAAGCAGAGAACTCCACTGACCACGTGTCCAGAGCAGTGGAGACACCCCTAGTGGCCAGCCTGGGACCACACACTTCTCCAGGCAGCACATTCTGGTCCAGCAAAAATGGAACCAGGCGTGTGCGTGCATGCTCAGTCCTGTCAGTCACGTCCGACTCTTTGCAAGCCCATGACTGTAGCCCTCCAGGCTCCTCTGTTCATGGGATTCTCCAGGCAAGAATACTGGAGTGTGTTGCCATGCCCTCCTCCAGGGGATCTTTTGGTTCAAAAACTTCCACTGTACCAATTGTTAACCTGTCTCCATTCCCTTCTGTGGCAACATCATGCGGTGTGAAATGTGTTTTCTGCGGTATTTGATTCCATGTGGGTGTTTTTCCCTGCATCCGTCTTCCTTTGTGTTACTTCAAGGGAAAAACAGCCCTGGGAGAGCTTTTGTGCCGTCTGCTATTGTTCTGTATTTAAGTGTAAAAAAAAAAAAAAGTACACGCTGCTTCAGTGGGGCCTTAAGACCAGGCCAACTGGCAAATTCCCTAAGCTTTAAATCTTTGTTAAAAATGCCAAAGTAAGTGACCCCTGGTCTACAAAGCCAGCAGAACACAGCTCTGCACACACTTCCAAGTCTCAACAAGTGTAGACACTTCCGGGGGTCCCACAGGCCTGAGTCTGTCCAGCCTCAAGAAAGGGGCTACCCCTGGTCACCCTTCTGAGAACCCACTTAATGAGGTTTCATAACCACACCTGCATGATCCCCCCAATGTTGTGGGTGTGTGATCTCAAGCTTTCTTTCCAATTGTGGTAAAATGTACATAACATGGGGCTTCCCGGGTGGCTCAGCAGGTAACGAATCCGCCTGCAGTGCAGGAGACACAGGAGATGTGGGTTTGATCCCTGGGTCGAGAAGACTCCCTGGAGGAGGGCATGGCAGCCCACTACAGCATTTTTGCCTGGAGAATCCCCATGGACAGAGGAGCCTGGTGGGCTACAGTCCACAGGGCTGCAAAGAGTCAGGTCAGATACAGCTGAAGTGACTGAGGACGCACGCACACATACATAACATAAAATTTACCATCTTAACCTTCAAGTGCATACTTCAGCGGCATTAAACACATTCACGATGTGATGTTGCGTCACTATCACCACCAATCATCTCCAGAATTGTTTCAGCACCCAAAGCTGACACTCTGTAGCCATTAAACATGAATTCTCCACCCCTCCCGGCATTGGCCACAGGCAGCCCCATTGTATCTTCTGTCTCTGAGAATCTGACAAACTTAGGAACCTCATAGAGGTGGGATTGTGCAACGCTGTCCTGCTGAGTCTGGCTTCTCTCACTCGGCACAATGTCTTCATGGTTCATCTGAGCTGCAGCATGTGTCAGAATTTCCCTCCTTTTCATGGCTGCATAATATTCCCATGCAGGCAGACACAAAGAGAATTTTGGACTCAGAGGGAGAAGGAGAGGGTGGGATGACTTGAGAGAAGAGCACTGAAACATATACATTACCCATACATTACTGAAACAGATAGCCAGTGAGCGCTTGACGTATGACACAGGGCACCAAAGCCAGTGCCCTGCGACAACCTGGAGGAATACGGTAGGGAGGGAGGCAGGGGTGGGGGTTCACGTGGAGGGGACACATGTATACCTATGGCCGATTCATGTGAGGGATGGCAAAAACCATCACAATATTGCAATTATCCTCCAATTAAAATAAATAAATTTTAAAAATATTCCATGTATCTTACACACGTGCTTAAGTTTTTGATTCTACAAATGATGAAAATAATTCTTTTCAACCTGTCAACAGGTCTAGGATTCCATACTCAGTTTCAATAGCTACAATTTTAATAGACAAATTATCCAGCAGAAGGCTCCCCACACAGCCATAAGGGCCCATCCACTCCGCCCTTCCCCCTCCCTGGGGCCATGGCCTGGAACCTGGTATTAGAGCAACTAAAATTCTAGGTTGGGAGCCAGTCTGTGGTTCTGGGCATTCTCTGCCTTGACCACACCACAGGACTGTGAGAAAGCTTGTAGAAAACTGATGTCTTACTTTATGTTTAATCTTTGAAGATTGCAATTGCTGCCTAAGAATTCCCAGTTTCCCTGGTGAAGCACAGACCATGTCTCCAGCCTGGGTGAGGCAAAGCGGAAGACGATGGGGCCTGTCCATATCCTCCTTGGGCCGAGCAGCTGGACGGTGGATGTGGCGTCTGTGGCAGACCAGATGGTGACCCTCAGCCTTCACAGAACACTGATTAACTGTATACGGTTCTACGCCCAGACATCTCGGACTGCCCTCCGCTAAAGTCAACTAAAACGAAGGATAAAAGAAGGGTTTAAGAAAACACCAGAATTATCACAGAACCGATAAGACAGCAGGAGTCTGTGCAGATCAAACACACAGTGGAGGCAGGGGTCCTGGGAGTAAATGAGGCTGAAGCTAGGTTCTCCCAGGAGGCGAACCCCGGCAACGTGGAGCGTTGATCCAATGCTGTGCAGGTCGAGACAGAAGGACAGCGGCACCCCGTCCATGTTGGGACCCACTAGGAGACCCTTACATAAAGCTTGATCTCAAAGCAGGGCTCTAATCCGCGTGGATGTGAACAAGAGGGATTACATAGAATGGACAAGAAGGCTTCCCTTTTCAGTGCCAAGGAGAAAAATAATCTCCCTCGAACAGTCATAACCAGGAGACGGCCTTCAAACAGATTTCAGTCCCTGTGTGGTTTGAAAATCCCCAAGAGAGAATGTCAAGTAGTTTCGGGTTGACAGGACTCATGTACCGAGTACAACAAACACAAATCCTCTTCAGAGGAAAGTAACTTTAACTCAAGCTTCAAAAACATTTCATAGATCAAGCTCCAAGGAATATAAACCCAGTCAAAACTCACAAAGTGTGCAAGGAAAAAGGCCACTTGTAGAAACAATAACCAGCAAAGTCAGATGTTTTACATCAAAATGATTTCAGATGCAGGAGCATTTCAGTGCCCGTAACAGAAGATTTTGGGCATCGCTGGTGGCTCAGATGATAAAGAATCTGCCTGCAATGCAGGAGACCCGGGTTTGATCCCTGGGTCAGGAAGATCCCCTGGAGGAGGAAATGGCAACCCGTTCCTATCAGTATTCTTGCCTGGAGAATCCCATGGACAGAGGAGCCTCGCATGCTACAGTCCTTGGGGTGGCAAAGACTTGGACTCGACTGAATGACTAACACTTTCACTTTCAACAGAAGATTTGGAGCAACGATGTCAAATACAATTCATTGTAGGGTGACTAGATACCACACTAGTTAAAAAATGACTAAATCTGTAAACCTGATGTTACCAAGAGAACACGCACTGTTTTCGTCACTCATGCTCAGCTCCCTCAAAGCAAACAAGAAACAGTATCAAAGCTACACCAACCAAAATGATGACTGAGACCCTAGAGGAAAGATATAGTTCATCCAGAATTCTGATGGATGATGACTTATTGCTGTCTAGAATGTAAATAGCATGGGAGCAAGGATCTTTGTTTTCTTGCCCATGTATCAGCGTCTGGCACCTTTTGGCACTCTGTTCATATGTTTGAATGACAGGATGCTTGTGCTCAGTTGCTCAGTCGGGTCTGACTCTTCTGCGACCCCGTGGACTGCAGCCCACCAGGCTCCTCTGTCCATGGGATTTCCCAGGCAAGAATACTGGAGTGGGTTGCCATTTCCTTCTCCAGGGGATCTTCCCGACCCAAGGATCGAACCCGAGCCTCCTATAGCTCCTGCGTTGGCAGGCAGATTCTTTTACCACTGAGCCACCTGAGAGGCCCAAACGACGGGGGGCAGACTGGAACAAAAACGATACCCTACCACCCGGTGTCCTCTCGCCTCCTCTTGGGGCACTGTGATGACCCTGCACCTTTTGTGGCATATGTTCTATTTGGCAAGTGAGTAGCCTAGTCATCCTGCCTGTAGGCCCAGACATGATTTTCAAAAAGAAAGCACACAGCATCTGTGTTCATCTCAGTGTGCCAAGTTAACTCTGAGACTGCTGGACAAAGAGATTCCTTGATGGAAATATCTGGGACCTGTGAATGGGGGTAAATTTTGCTGGGAAAGCAGAAAGTAGGCTGGGTACAGGGAAAATGAGCTCAGCTCCACTTGCCTAGTGTTTTTCTTCCAGGAAGGGGAATGAAATCACACAGTAAACAAGTGACTCATGAGTGGCCTACTCTTGACAAACTGGAGCATCCAAGGAGAAAAGCAGATGATGGACAAGAATACTTTGCACTGACCAACTGTTCTCTTGCATCCTTTCTGGCCTCAACTCCTTTGTTATGCTGCTCACTCCAGGTCCAAAATTCTAGCCCCAACTGATGGCAGAGCTCACTTCCAACTGAGTGTATGTTTAGACCGCAGGAAATGAGGAGAGAAATGGTCCATTCACAAGGTGAAGAACTGAGTGTGAATGTGGATGGGGTGTAGATGCAACACTGGGGAGTAAGGCTGGGGGTGGAGCTGGAGTCAAAGTCAGTGAAGAAGCAGGAATAAGCAGTTATCAGGCCCAGAGTCTGGGCAAGCGCTTGGGAAGGTCAACAATTCTAGCTGGAGGCAGCTCAAGGTCCCCCTCTGCAGCTCCATGTCTGGCGTTTCAAAACTGACAAAGTCTTGGTCCAAATGGGAGATTCCTTAGTCCCCCAAATGCCAGTGGCCCTTCCTGGACAGACAGCCCTTGGTCGGCTGAGTCAAGCAGAAGCATGACTTGGAGCACGCTCGTTGAAGGGTCAGTCAACAGCAACAAGATCCTGGAACGGCCTCCTTTCTAAATTCTTCTCTGAGACAGGGTGTAAGAGCTGGGGTTTTGACTAAGGCTCATCTGTTTGAGAGCTCCCCTTCTGATGGTAACTGGTGTCACAGTGGTGATCTGTGTGACCAGGTTACCTGGGCCAAGCAGAAAGGTCATACAAAGCAGAACAGGTCGGTGGTCCCTGGTTGGGGAACCACGTGAGTCATGTGAGCTGCCCAGACGACAAGCGCAGGTACCACCCTGAGAAGACAGGGGGCCAGACTGTGTCCCCAGGACAGAGGGGAGTTTGAAAGCGTCCAAAATATCACACCAGCTTGGGTAGAGAGCACAGCACAGATCCTCTCAGGGACTGCCAACACCTTGGCACAAAGAACAGACTTTGTATTGAGTTCAGGGTTCGTGTGTGTGTGTGTGTGTGTCTATGTATCCTGGTTCAACTAATTACTCTGTATTAGCAGTTTTCAAAGAGGAGATCAATGACCCCTTAGGTGCTCATGATCTTTTCAAGGGGTCCACATAGTCAAACCCTTTCATGACAAACCTAGACAGCATATTAAAAATCAGAGACATTACTTTGCCGATAAAGGCCGTTATAGTCAAAGCTACAGTTTTTCCAGTAGTCATGTATGGATGTGAGAGTTGGACCATACAGAAGGCTGAGCACCAAAGAATTGATGCTTTTGAATTGTGATGCTGGAGAAGACTCTTGAGAGTCCCTTGGACAGCAAGGAGATGAAAGCAGTCCATCCTAAAGGAAATCAACCCTGAATATTCACTGGAAGTACTGATGCTGAAGCTGAAGCTCCAGTCCTTTGGCCACCTGATGTGAAGAGTCAACTCACTGGAAAAGACCCTGATGCTGGGAAAGATTGAAGGCAGGAGGAGAAGGGGACAACAGAGGATGAGATGGTTGGGTGGCATCACCGACTCAATGAACATGAGTCTGAGCAAACTCCAGGAGATAGTGAAGGACAGGGGAGGCTGGTGAGCTGCAGGCCATGGGGTCGCAAAGATTCAGACACAACTTAGCAACTACTGAACAAAAACAGAGTCAAAGCTATTTTATAATAATACAAAGACATTAATTGTTTTTTTCAATATCATTTTCTTAAGAGTGTGCCATGGACTCTCTCAAATGATATTAACAGCTGATACCTCCTTCTAGTAAGTCAGACAATAAAAAGATTTGCAAAAGCTCAAACAATATCACTCTTCTTACTCAATTACATCATTTTGGGAAACATAATTACCTTATTCTTACGTTATAATGCAATGCATTTATCACTGCTATTTTTAACTGAGTTAAAAATTATTTAAAATTTTTCTCAGTTTTAATTTCCAAGATGGTAAATATCCATGGATACAAGCCATATAAACGAAAACTCTGGGATGCTCACTAGTTTTAAAGAATGTGCCATAAATCTGAGAACTGCTACTCTATATTTTCACTAAATCCTGGTTACAATCCCTGACAGTTACCTGAAATAGCCATCTCTTTACAACATAAGGTAGTGCTGTGCTACCTTTTTTGACTATGCAGATGAATGAGCAATATAAATGGCTCAGCAACCATTTTTCAATGTCATTTTCCTTCTGTCTCAGAAATGGCTCCATAATTTTAAAGCCAGATACTTCACACCTGTGTTCTGAAGCAGGGTTCTCATGGAATTATTTATTCCAGGGAGTTGTTGGCTGGTCATATGGGAATATAATTCTCAACTCATCACCATCAGATGCTGTAAAGGCTTTATTTATATCTTCCTAGGAAGCAGATAATCTTACTATAACACAATATTTTGGGAAATACCAAGGAGATTTATGAGCAATTCAGATATACCCCTAATATGTTATCTTGATGGGCTACTGGCTCTAGGATTTAAGGTAACTTGATAATTACTCAGACAACCACCACAAAATGTTGAGTTGACATTCAGATAAGCTCTCATTCTTCTTCTCATATTTTATTAGGCATAATAACTACCCACAAATCAACAAGCCTGAAAAGATAAAAGGTATTCCATATGTGCCCTGAATTATTCATAACTTCCAAAGAAATATGATGCTAAGTCATAATAATATAAGAACCAAATTCCCACTAAAAGCATCTAGTTTCTGATATTTCAAGTTCAATACATATCCCTTCTTGACAACATCTCGGCAAAGCATTTTCACAAGACTAGTCTTAATGTAGCAGAAACATTTTCATTCGTTCATTTCAGGCAATTCCCCACTGCTGTGTTGTGTTCAGTTTAGATTAGGGAGTGTGAGAAATTAAGATGTGCCTTAGGTCCAGAGTGTGTCTTCAGGAAGGGTAAAGTGTATGAGAGAGAGATACAAGCAGTGACGACACCACAAAACGAATCTAGGGAGTTCTGTAAGAACTAGATACTTGCATGCATGCTGTTGCTTCAGTTGTGTCTGACTCTTTGAAACCCTGTGAACTGTAGCCCACCAGGCTCCTCTGTCCTTGGAATTTTTCAGGCAAGAATACTGGAGTGGGTTGCCATTTCCTCCTCTGGGGATCTTCCCAACCCAAGGATTAAACCTATGTCTCCTGAGTCTCCTGCATTGGGAGGTGGGTTCTTTACCAATTGTGCCACCCGGGAAGCCCCAAAACCAGGAGGGAGAGCTGTTACCACCCTCCTGGTATTAGCAAAAGCCATTAGAGCTCACAGCTATGTGAACTCTTTCTACCTGCCAGAGTCTCTCCCTCTGAGACACAATGAGTAACCCAGGAAGGGGCTTGTGGGTAAACACATGGGGTTTTCATCAAACCAACCCAGCAACAAACCTACGAACCCACCAACCTAGCCATCAACCAACCCACCCACCAACCAACCCAGCCATCAACCCACTCAGCTATCGACCAACCCACCCAGTTATCAGTCAACCCACTCACCAACTAACCCACCCAGCCATCAACCAACCCACCCACCAACCTACTCAGCCATCATCCAACCCACTAACCAACCAACAGACCAACCCACCATCCAACCCATCAACCAACCAACCAGTGGTGGTTGCTTCCTGCATGAATAAGACCAATGTGGCTGACTAGCAAAGTCACATGACTGCGTTTTTTGTGCTAAGCGTCTGTGAGCTACAGACGAGTCGCTCCCGCTCCCCACTCTTGTTTTGGGTGTGTGTATGTGTGTTATTTCAGAGTATGCTTTCAGAGGCATCAGGACAACCAGACATGCTCTGAATGAGCCAATGTCCCAGCTAGAGAAGTGAGTGTTATACAGGTCCTTCCTCAATAGAGAGGACACCACCCCATCCCAAGGCCCAGCTTACTCCCACCCCCACCATGACCCGGTAATACCGTCTCACTGACAACTCGACAAGCAGCTGTTGCTAGTTACTAATGCTGCTAACAGGCAGCGTTAGGAGAAAGTCATGTGGGGCCCAGACAGCAGCCTTTTCTTGGGTGGTGCCGAGAGAAAACTGGATCTGTACACAGTGACTCCCATAAAGGGAGGCTCTCAAGAAGGGTGAATGAGGCACTGCCTGCAACTTGCGCCACAGATCTCCCAGTCAAACTGATACACTTAGAAACCAGACCCTACACACAGTTCAGGGGGCATGCCCAGAAGCAGTGACTCTGTGACTTGCTGAAAAAAGAACGACGTGAAAGAAAGTATTAGTTGCCCAGCTGTGTTTGACTCTTTGTGACTCCATGGACTATAGCCTGCCAGGTTCCCCTGTCCAGGGGGATTCTCCAGGCAAGACTACTGGAGTGGGTTGCCATGGCCTTTTCCAAGGGATCTTCCCAACCCAGGGATTGAACTCGGGTCTCCTGCAATGCAGGCAGATTTGTTACTGACTGAGCCACTAGGGAAAAAAGGATGCCTGTGGACAATGTAAAATATCTCAGCAAAATAGGAAACGCTCCCTCCTAGTCTCCCAAGGATTCAGGAGGGTCATGATAAGGACATGTTGGAATAGTTGGTCACTGGGCCATGGGCTGCATCCCCCGGACCCCCCCGACCACCACTACGCATTCTCCATGGACCACTGTCCGGCCACAGCACCAGCCACAGCCTTCCAGCCAGGCTGCCAGCTTGCTAGGCTGTAGTTAATGCCAGTCCTTGATTTTTAAAGTGAAATTTAACTTAAGAGGAGCTGAAAGTTCTTGATTTCACTTTTCAGACAGAAGTCAACCCCACGAAAGCAGCCCCACGAACATCAGTCAAACAAGCTGTTTCTGATTTAGAGACAAAAATAACTCCATAAACATTAGCAAAAATGCCAAAACAAACAGCATCTGTCTCCGCTGGGATGACTGAACTTAGTGCATGAAAAGCCAGCTCCCTGCCTGTGGTCTGAGGAGCAAGTCTTGGGTGACAAAACCACCGCGTGTTTGCGAATTAAGCATCTATGCAGTGGGAGTTCTGACACTGGCCTCCCATGGTTGGCAGGCACCCTGCTTCCAGTATCTTCCTTTCACCCTCCGATGGGTGGTGGTAAAGTCATGATTAGAATCTTCTTATTAGGGATTCTTTATCTACACTCTGCTTTTCAGTAATCCCTTGTCAAGCTTAATTTTAAGAAAATGTGTTTTTTCACAGCAATCATTTTAGGTACTGCATATATTTACATTTGTTGTTATTGTTCAGCCACTAAGTTGTGTCCAACTCTTTGCAACCCCATGGATGGCAGCAAGCCTGGCTCCTCTGTCCTCTACTATCTACTGAAGTTTGCTCAAATTCATGTCCATGGAGTCAGAGATGTTATCTAATCCTCTCATCCTCTGCCACCCCATTCTCCTTTTTAGCTTTTTAATTTATTTCCTCTTCTCCTTTTGCCTTCAATCTTTCCCAGCATCAGAGTCTTTTTCAGTGAGTTGGCTCTTTGCATCAGGTGGCTGAAGTACTGGAGCGTCAGCTTCAGCATCAGTCCTTCCAATGAATATTCAGGGTTGACTGCCTTTAGTATTGACTGGTTTGATCTCCTGGCTGTCCAAGGGACTCTCAAGAGTCTTCTCCAGCACCACAATTTGAAAGCATCAATTCTTTGGCACTCGGCTTTCTTTATGGTCCAACTCACATCTATACATGACCACTGGAAAAACCACAGCTTTGACTATAGGGACCTTTGTCAGCAAAGTGATGTCTCTACTTTTTAACACACTGTATAGGTTTGTCATAGCTTTTCTTCCAAGGAGCAAGCTTCTTTTAATTATGTGGCTGCAGTCACCATCTACAGTGATTCTGGAGCCCAAGAAAATAAAACCTATCACTGCTTCCACTTTTTTCCCTTTCTATATGTATGCACATGTGTAGACAGACACACATACATTCCTTTTCCCCCCCTTAATACGTATATAGTTCAGTATGGAACCCTTAACACACAAAATATGACAACTACTGTGCATGCCTTCCCTGCTCCCTGGGGGTCAGGTTGTCACCAGTAACTGCAGGCGAGGAAATCTGTTTATACTCCTCTTTTTTGATAAATGGATCAAAGGCCAGTTCAGAAAACAGGCGCCTGGGCTTTGAAACAGGTTGTGAAAATGCCAAGTGCTTGCCCAGAGCTACAGAGGGAGAGAGGCAGACTGAAGCCCGAGGGAGACGCTGAGGCAACCAGAAAGCCCGGATTCAAAGCCTACCCATGAGGCCCTCAGACATGTGGCCAAAATTCCCAAGTCTCAGGACCACCGCCCCAGCCCAGGCCTCTCGCCTGAGTCCCAGGCTCCTCCTCCCCTGGTTCCCAGACCCAGACAGGAACCTGTGTGTGATCTTCCCGGCTCAAGGCGGCCCCTCCCCTGCCTCCTTCCCTCCCTCCCTCCTTCCTTCTTTCTTTCTTCCTCCCTTTCTTTCTCTATTGAACTTGTTACAACATTGCTTCTGTTTTATGTTTTGGGTATTTTTAACCCCAAGGCAAAGTGGGCTCTTGGCTCCCCAAGCAGGGATGGAACCCGCACCCCCTGCATTGGAAGGCAAAGTCTTAACCCCTAAACTGCCAGGGAACTCCCCCCATCTTTCCTATTCCAGAAAAGAGTACCTCCATTCTCCCCCTGGGTCACTCCCCATATCCCACCATCAGCTGTCAGTTCTAGCTTTAAAATCTTCCTTCCACCCATCTGCATTTTCCGCCTGTACTGTCATGATCTTGCTGGAGCCCGCAGACTGAGCGACAGTCGAGTCTTCCCCAGGGCTGCCACGATTCTCTTTTCTGTCCCTTCACAGCAGCCCTCAAAGGCCGCCACAGTAATATTTTTTAAAATGCCCGTCGGATCAGGCCAATCTGTGGCTCAGGGCCCTTCAGTGGGATGCTCTTGGCTTAGAGGAAGCAGAGAAAGGATGAGGTGGGCCTGCAACAGCTTATCCTGCCAGAAAGTAAGATGTACTCAAGATCGATGGGGACACGTGCAAAACCACCTCCAGAGGCTCTGGATCAAACCTGGGGGCAATATGAACAGCCAAACTGTAGTTTATTGGGACTTCCCTGGTGGTCCAGTGGCTAAGACTCTGCACTCCCAAGGCAGAGGGGGCCCAAGTTCAATCCCTGGTCAGGAAGCTAGATCCCACATGCCACAACTAAGAGTTCACAAGCTGCAACCAGAGATCCTGAGTGCTGCAATGATCTCAAGTGCCACAGCAGACGCCCAGTGCAGCTGGATACATAAATAAATTTTTATAAAAATAATTGTGACCCAGTGCTCTGTGACAACCTAGAGGGCTAGGATGGGTGGGGGGGGGGGGGGGGGTGGAGGGGAGGGATGCTCAGGAGGGAGGGGATATATATATATATACTTATGGTTGATTCATTTTGTTGAACAGCAGAAACCAATGCAACATTGTAAAGCTATTATCCTCCAATAAAAAATAAATTTTTAAAAATGTACATACAGTACATATAAAGGTCAATGCTACATTAAAAAAAAAACTGATTTACTGAGTAAAACAGGAATCCCTGAAATCTTACTGATTCAAAGGAATGAATGAATGAGTGAATAGGGAGAAGAAAAGTTCCTCATCCAAGAAGACTGCCAACTCCTACCCCTCCCAGGTGGCTCAGTGGTAAAGAATCCACCTGCCAATGCAGGAGACATAAGAGACGTGGGTTCGATCCCTGAGTCTGGAAGATGCCCCTGGAGGAGGGCATGGCAACCCACTCCAGTATTCTTGCCTGGGAAATCCCATAGACAGAGGAGCCTGGCAGGTTACCGTCTATGGGGTCGCAAAGAGTTGGACACAACTGAAGTGACTCAGCATACGTGCACGATATCAGTAATTAGGACTCTTCACAGTACAGAGAAGATGGCTTAAAAATAAGTAAAGACTAATTAATTTTACATAAGAGTCACCTTGGGGCCTCCTGTGAGAGCGGATGTTAATGATGTATTTTCTGTAATTAATTTTTATGTGCATCCTGGGGTTCTCATCACCTTCTCTAGAATGACTCCTTGATTCTGGAGCCTCTCTCTTCCATTCAGCTACCCCCATCAGGTCAGCCCTCCCCCCAGACAAGGGGAGAACAGAGAGAACCAGACACAGCTGCCTACACAGGTAAACCTTAGTGTGACCACAGTTTCTTTGCTCAGAGAGGAAATTAAGTAATTAACACATGCAAAAGCATATTTTGGAAATAGGAGGTTCTCTGTATTTAAAAAAAAAGTCTAAAGAGGAGGACAAAATGGAGACAGACAGTATTTAATAAACAGAAAGGCAAGAGACCCAAGTTCAAGTTCAAAGACTACCACCACTTGGTAGCCCGGAAGATCACGTTCTCTCTCCAGATCTCACTTTCTCTAGGTTGCAGGTTTTAAATGTGGACAGTACCCTGGACCCTGGAAGACAGAGGCTGAGGCCAGTGACCTGCAGCTTTTATGGTGAGAAGCACTGTCAGCTGCAGCCAAAGCTTTGAGAGGTAGCAAAGGAAAGTAAATAAGCCACCTCCCCATAACTTAATCCCCACCTCCTGTCCAAAACTGCAAACATGGGTCATTGTTGTTCAGTTGCTAAGTCACGCCCAACTCTTTGCAACCCATGGACTGCAGCACACCAGGCTTTCCTGTCCTTCACCATCTCCCAGAGTGTGCTTAAACTCATGTCCATTGAGTCGGTGATCCCATCCAATCATCTCATCCTCTGTCACCCCCTTCTCCCCCTGCCCTCACTCTTTCCCAGTATCAGGGTCTTTACCAATGAGTTGGCTCTTCACATCAAGTGGCCAAAGTACTAGAGTTTCAACTTCAGCATTAGTCCTTCCAATGAGTATTCAGGGTTGGTTTCCTTTAGGATTGACTAGCTTGATCTCCTTGTTGTCCAAGGGACTCTCAGGAGTCTTCTCTAACACCACAGTTCAAAAGCATCAGTTCTTCTGCCCTCAGCCTTCTTTATGGTCCAACTCTCATATCTGTATAATGGCTACTGGAAAAACCATAGCTTTGACTAGACGGACCTTTGTTGGCAAAGTGATGTCTAAATGGGATATATTGACATGCTTATCAAAGGATGTTCCTCCACCAGTAGGTGAAAGGGTGCCCTGTGATTGGATCTGTATAGCTGACCTGGGTTCGTGGGAAAGGCAGGCAGAGAACACAGCACCAGGAACTTTTGCTCCCAAAGTGAATACCAGCTTAATGAATCACTTCTCATCACCAGAGCAAATTAACTCTGTGTTTAATCCAGGAGAAGAAAGATGAGTAATGGCAAGCCAAATAAATGTGTGTTACTTAAAAGATATCCTAACTTACAGTCTTGCCTGATTTTTATTTGTTATTTACATATCAGAGGAAGAATTATCTGAACTCTATTGCCTGTCCTAGAGAAAACATTCTAAAGAACCCAGACAGACCTGGATCTACTTCTTGTTTGTTTTGTTTTGTTTGGGGATCTATTTCTTTCATATGTCAATTTCAGGAAAGCTCCTTAATTTTGCTTAATTAAGTAGGGATCTTAACTCTAATCCATCTAATCGAAATGTATCACAGGAAGATATAATATGTAAAACATGCTTGGAGAGGGCTTCCCAGGTAGCAACAGTGTTAAAGAACCTGCCTGCCAGTGCAGGAGAGGCAAGAGACTCGGGTTCCATCCCTGGGGCAGGAAGCTCCCCTGGAGGGGGAAAGGACAACCCACTCCAGTATTCTTGCCTGGGAAATCCCATGGACAGAGGAGCCTGGTGGGCTACAGTCCACGGGGTCGCAGAAGAGTCGGACACAACTTATCGACAGAGCGTGCACACAGCCCAGACCCCTCCCCTTATCCTCACCTTCTCCATTCCAGTTGAGCTATAAGAGGCACTGTATTTTTTCTGCAAAGGGTTTAGGGAAAATCAGCTTTAAGTCACTGATTCACCAGATGTGAAGGTAAACAGAGGTGGGGAATGGCCTGGTTGGCTCACTACTGTACTCCCAGACCTGAGCAACAGCTGGGGTGTGACCACTTGTGAATGAAGTGGATGGGTGGAAGGATAGAAGGATGCATGGATAGAGGGAGGTAAGAGTGAGACCTACAAGCAGGCAGAGAGCTTCCACTGTGATTAAACTCTGAAACATCTTCTTACATCTGTATTATGGGCTAAATGCAGAGATTACAGACTAAATTACAGAGGTGACTCAACAAAGGAGGCTAAAAAAATCGTAGCAGCAAAAACAAAGCAACTCAGAATGCTAGTGTTCTGCTGTTGTCGTTTATTTTTCTATTTTTTGGTGGGATCTTAGTTCCCCAACCGAGGATTAAACCTGTGTCCCTGCAGTGGAAGCTCAGAGTCTTAACTGCTGGACTGCCAGGGAACTCCCAAAATACTAGTGGTTTTTTTTTTTTTTTTCCAAGAATAAGTGCTTTATTAAAAAGTAAGGTGTTCACAGAACATAGCAGATAATTAAACAAACAAACAAATGGGGGAGTCCTCAAATAAAAACATATATTTAATGGAAATAATTTTGTTATTTTTAAGTCTTTCTACATATACCTATATGATCTCAGGTAACTCTTGTAACAATCATATGAGAGAATATTATTGCTTTTCTTTCTTTCTATAACAACTTCATAATGGATAGATTAGAAGTAGCAGAGAAACAAATGTAACACAGACTGTCTACTTCTAGTCCAAATCACAGATGATTCTGGAGATTCCCTCCCAGATAGTTTTCTCAGAAGAGATAGTATCCTGTTCCTTTCTATCAGAGAAAACCAGCCAAGTAATCTTAATCTATCATTTGAATTTATTTTTTCCAATTGTATTTTTTATCTTCACTTAGTGGTTTTAATGGAGATGCAAGCCTTCGCTGACAGGATCCAAGAATGAGATTCTGTACGTAGGTTGTGACACCTGTCAGTCACAGTTACTCCTTGAATCCAATGAGGTCCCAGCTTCCTCCATAGTCTGGACCTTGGCGAGACAGACTAAACAATTTGGGAGACTTCTGTCTGCAAATCATGAAGGGTAAACAATGACTTACTCACTAAACCCCCCAAACATTCACATAGGCAGCACACACTGAAGTTTCAGGAGATAATTTCAAGGAAAATAAAAGTACCAGTGGGTGGTGAGTTTAAGGATTAACTGCTATTCATCAAGTGAACCACCCCCCAAGATAGAGATAAGAACAAAAGTCTGCAATGGTGTCATCAAGAGGAATATAACATGAGCCACCTACATCATTTAAAATGTCTAGTAGCCACATTTAAAAAGTCAAACAAATACAACAAACTAGTGAGTATAACAAAAAAGCAGCAGACTCACAGATATAGAGAGCAAACTAGCAGTTACCAGTGGGGAAGAAGGGAGGGGTGGGGGCAATAAAGGGCTAGGGGGATAAGAGGTGCAAGTTATTTATGTGTAAAACAAGCTACAAGGATATACTGTACAACACGGGGACTATAGCCAATATTTTATAGGAACTATAAATGGAGTATAAACCTGTACAAATTCTGAATCACTATATTGTACACCTGCAACTTATATAATATTGTACATCACCCATACTTCACTTTGGAAAAAGTAAAATGAGACAGGTCATTTTGATCATATACGTTGTTTAAGCCAACATACAAAATATTATCATAATTTTTTTTTAAGTTACATGCTTTTTGTCCTATTAAATTTTGACAGCCGGATGCAGTTTACAGTCACAGCACATAGTCTGGACTCACTGCGTTCTAGGGGCTTAAGAGATACAGGCAGCTGACGGCCACATACTGTCCGCACAGGTCCAGGAGGACAGACGGACAAACTGAGCATCACTTGAGGGCGCAGGGTTGGGGTCTGCCCCTCTATGGGGGTTTGGTCACTCTGGCTTCTTCCTTCCTTGGGGTTCCTGCCATGTGGGGGTTTACTGGAGTATAATCACCTTCCAATGTTGTGTTAGTTTCTGTTGTACAGCAAAGTGAATCAGCTGTGTGTAGACATAGATCCTCACTTTTTTTGGATTTCCTTCCCATTCAGGTCACCACAGAGCACTGAATAGAGGTCCCCGTGCTGTACAGTAGGTTCTCATTCCTCATCTATTTTACACATAGGAGAAGGCAATGGCACCCCACTCCAGTACTCTTGCCTGGAAAATCCCATGGACAGAGGAGCCTGGTGGGCTGCAGTCCATGGGGTCGCTAAGAGTCGGACATGACTGCACAGCTTCGCTTTCACTTTTCACTTTCATGCATTGGAGAAGGAAATGGCAACCCACTCCAGTGTTCTTGCCTGGAGAATCCCAGGGACAGGGCACCCTGGTGGGCTGCCGTCTATGGGGTTGCACAGAGTCAGACACGACTGAAGGAACTTAGCAGCAGCAGCAGCAGTGTGTACACGTCAACCCCAATCTCCCAATTCCTCCCCTCTCATCTCTTCCCCTCGGTATCCATAAGTTTGTTCTCTACATCTGTGTCTCTGCCTTGCAAATAAGTTCAGCTGTACCCCTGGGGTAGCGGATGGGAACCCACTCCAGTATTCTTGCTTGGAGAATCCCCATGACAGAGGATCCTGGTAGGCTAAGTCCATGGGGTTGCAAAGAGTTGGACACCTGAGCACCTAAGCACATGTACTTTTCTAGATTCAACATGTAAGCATTAATAGAGATTTTTCTCTTCCTGACTTTTTCATTCTATATGACAGTCTCTAGGTCTATTCAAGCCTCTGCCAATCCTGCCATGTGAGGTTTTTTTTTTTTTAACAACTTTATTTATTTATTGGCTGTGCTGGGTCTTCACTGGGGTTCGGGGGCTTCTCTAGCTGTAGCACAGGGCTTAACTGCCCAGCAGCATGTGGGATCTTAGTTTCCCATGTTCCCTGCATTGGAAGGTAGATTCTTTACCACTGGACCACCAGGGAAGTTCCATGCCATGTGGTTATGATGAGGCTTAATTCATAGTGCCTAACCCCTGATTTCCAGGCTGAGCCCATGACCCTGGCTTTCCAATCAAAATTCACGCCACTGCCATGGGCCAAGAGACGGGCATGTGACCAGGCCAGGCCAATCAGCATCCTTCTCTGGGACTGATATCCAGGACCCAGAGAGAAGGGCTTTCTCTCTCTCCTGGGGATGCCCGGGTGTGATCTGAGGGTTCTCCACATCCCAGGGAGAGCCTATCTAGGATGGGGGTGCAAGCAAGCCCTGTGGCCCTGATTTGGGGATCTTTCTTATGTGAATTCTGCATCTATCCCACATCCTTCCAGTACTTGCTCTCATCTGCTCCACATAATTTGAGTGGTATTTTAGCCATGATCCAGGCCAAGCCACAACTCTGGCTCAGAGCCACATTCTCCCATCATGCGCCAAGGGCCAGCTCGAAGATCGTATCCCAGGCCAAAGAGGGCCCAGAGGCCAGACTCCACGTGTCTGCGTCTTCCTTCCTTTCCCTTTTCATGCATCCCGCCTCAAGAAGCAGCATGGTATCCTGGTTTGCCTTTCCACTACAGCCTCCCACTGGCCCCCTCATGAACTGTGTGAGTAGCCCATTCTGAAGCACTGGCCTTCTTGAATCAGCTGAGCACAAAAGGAGACTGTTTCAGGCCAAAGGTTATAAACACAAAGCTGACAATCCCTCCTCTGCGTGGCATGGGATTTGCACAGATATGCTCAGCAAAACAGCAAGTCCAGTCACCAGGAAGCGATGACCTGCCATGTAGGTCCCTGGTGAACAGCCTCTTGGAGGACTGTGGGGATGAAACCCAGCCTGGCCTTGACCCCATGGTAGAGGATGATTTACTGAGAGAATTCTAATAAATATAAATTGAAGTTGACACCCTATGTGAGTTTTGCTACGATGAATTCTGGTAGAAACCATCATTAAGCTAAGTACTTATTCATGTTCCCTCCAGATTAGTTTTTATCCTTTCCCGAGCCAGTTTCAGAGAAAGCTGAGGGCCTTGCCTTCAGGCACTGGATCATTTGAATCCCACAGGTAAAGATGGGAGTCTCTTCTCTCTGCCCCATATGGCAGAAGGCATTTATAAGACAGGTAATTAAAATTCACAGATCAGATTACTCCTGTTCCTTGCAGGAAGTTCTATGAGCTAATGAACGCTTCAATGTGCTTAATGTTTTAAGGGATATGCAAAAGTCATGAGTGAAATTCCCATGAGCCATTACTGTTTTTGCATCACTGAACTCCTGTGCCAGGAACCAGCGCTAACTAACCAGGAGGCTTCTGAGGAGAACAGACCACAAATGGATGCTCTTGCTGTCCTGCACATCCTCCTTCAGATGGGAAGAGCAGGGCCATGAGTAGGCCCCCAGTCTCCCCATGGCATCTGTAAGTTGCAGGTCTGAATGTCCTCCTCACTATGTCCCCTCCCAGGTTCCCACTTACTTACCTGAACGTGATGACAGGTTTGTGGGTCTGATGGGCTACCATGTGCTGCCCTGAGATCTCTGAAGTTGCAAACATCTGTCCAATTAGGTTCTGTTCTGATACTGGTGGGGAGAGACCCATGGGAAAAATTCTTGCCTCCATATGGCCAGAGGATCCCTTCGCGGTAGGTGGGTGCAACAGGGGTGGTGGGGATGGAGGGGAGGGAGTCCACAAAACTCTTTCTTGCTAAGGAACCCAAGGCAAGTTATCTACCCTTCCTGAGTCTCACTTTCTCATCTTCAAAGTGAGAGCACAACTGTGTCTCCCTGGTGCAGCTGCCGTGAAGGGCCACCTAAGGTCACTCCGGAGAACTGCCGTCTCCACCGGCCTGTGGGCAGCATCTCATCACATCCTTATTTTCCTTCACCTAGGGTTATTTTTGAGGGTGTTCCCACCTCCTCCCCTATAAATAAGATTGTGAAGAAGTGAAGTGTTAGTTGCTCAAAGAGTTGTTTCCAACTCTTTGCGACCTCATGGACCTGGCTCCCCTGTCCATGGGATTCTCCAGATGAGAACACTGGAGTGGGTTGCCATTCCCTTCTCCAGGGGATCTTCCAGACCCAGGGAGCAAACCCAGGTCTCCCGCATTGCAGGCAGATTCTTTACCATCTGAGCCACCAGGAAAACCCCAATATAAATAAGATTACTCACTCAAAAACCAGAAGGGCTGCAGAGTTGCAATGCTTGCACCTGGACACACCTATCCGTGAGCAACAAAACACCAAAAAACTGTATGGGACTAAAAATAAATGCAGTTGGGACAAATTCTGGGCAAAAGATACAGAGACCAAAAAACCCAACTGCCAATTTTGAAGAGCCTGGAGCAAAAGCAGAGTACTGGGCATGCCCCCTGCACACAATAACGCCTAAGGGGTGAGCAAACCACCTAAGCCACTCCTCCAGCCCGACCGCTGGACACACCCCCACTCTCACCCTATATAAGGAACACTTTGCCGCCCCCCCACCCCCAGGGAGTGAGCAAGCAAGGGAACCTGTTGTTTTATTCTTGCTCCCCTTGTTGCAGCAGAGGCCCTGGTTAGTAAGTCTTGCCTGAATTTCTTGTCTGCCCACTTGTCAGTTTCTACTGACTGGGGAAGAACCCTGGTCCATAACACAAGGACCACCCCCCTCCCTGCCATGCCAAGATAATGCAAGACCCCCTGAGCTGCCTCCTGCACTCACTTGCAAGCGGCAGGTCATCACTTCTTCACTCTCCTTCACTGAGGGTCATTTTTGAGGGGGTTCCCACCTCCTCTCCTATAAATAAGAATACCCATTCAAAAACCTGGAGGACCCAGGAAAGTAGAGAAATAAAAATCAACTCTTCCGTGGATTCACGACCCATGATAACCGCTATGAACATCGGGCATTTCTTTTCTTAAGCCTGGGTACATTTTACAGAATTGAGATCACGGCTGTGGCTATCACTTGGTAGAGTTCTTTTCTCACTTAACATGATTTGTGTTTTCCCGTGTTACTCTGTCATCCCCAGAAATAATCCTTGCACTAGCTGCATTTTATTCCACCCAGTGGTTTCTCAGGGTTGACTGAACCACACCCAACTTTCCAGACATTTCGGTTTCCAACTTCTTGCTAACATGACCACACTGTGGTGAGTGGCTTTTCTTCAGTCGAGATTATTCCCTTAGGAGAAGTTCTAGAAGGGCTCAAGGTGTCAAGATGTCAATTTCTCTTGATGCCTCCTACAGGTGGCTTTCCTTGCATTCATCTCATAAGTGACACCCTTTTCACCTCCCTGGGGATTATCTTTTAGCACTTTCTGATAACTTGATTGAGGAAAATGGTCTTGTCATGTTGCTTTGCAATTCCTCAGCTCTCAAGGGACCATTTTCCTGTTAACCATTCCTCTTTTGTGGCTCTTTTTTGGGAGGGTAATGAACTCCTTTAGTGCACTGGAAGTTGATGGAAGCATTTGGCAGGCGATGGGAAACTACATTTTTAATTAGTGCTGATGCAAGTGTTTCTTGGGCCAGAATTGGAAAAATTTTGGATTAGAGAGTTAGCTTTAAAATCACTTCCTCAGGTTTTCCTTATACTGAAGATTTCATTCTTTACTGCAAATATCTTTTCCAGATGTATCCATCTTTACATTTTTATTACTTTTTAATGAAGCACAGGAGTTCAAGTCAAATCTGTCAATATTTTCTTTTGCGATTTCTTTTTGCTCTTCTCAGCTTAGAAATTCTTTACCCTCAGAGCTTTGCAAGGGTTCCTTTTTCTATTTTTCACCTGCTTTTCCACTTTATTTGGAATTGAAGTTGGCTATTTAGGGTAAAGGGAGGAGACCAATGTTGAATTTTGTTTTCCAAAATGTCTAATGACTGTTAGTAAAACTTCGATGGAGGCTAAGGACTTCCCTGGTGGCACAGTGGATAAGAATCTGCCTGCCAATGCAGGAGACATGGGTTTGATCCCTGGCCCAGGAAGATTCCACATGCCAAGGAACAACTAAGCCCATGTGCCAAACTGCTGAGCCCGCGCTCTTGAGCCCGGGAGCCACAAGAAGAGAAGCTACCACAATTAGAATCCCGTGCACTGCAACTAGAAAAAGCCTGTGCAACAGCAAAGACCCAGCAGAACCAAACAGAAAGAAAGGAATTTAAAAAACTTGATGGAGGCTAAAAGAGGCATCAGGAGACATCGAGGGAGGGGCAGATTATTCTGTGTAGGTGAGAGAGAGCGTGGTTACAAATTTTGAAAGATAGTATTTAAAGTTGACGTCCTCCTTGTACCCTACGCTGACAGCGGGACCTCTGATGCAGGTAGAACCCTGTGTGCTCTCCATCTTGCCTACCTCTCTCCAGGTTTTCAAAACTTTTTTGTCCTGAACTTGGACTTCCCTGATAGCTCAGCTGGTAAAGAATCTGCATGCAATACAGGAGACCCCAGTTCAATTCCTGGGTTGGGAAGAGCTGCTGGAGAAGGGATAGGCTATCCACTCCAGTATTCCTGGGCTTCCCTTGTGGTTCAGCTGGTAAAGAATCTGCCTGCAATGCAGGAGACCTGGGTTTGATCCTTGGGTTGGGAAGATCCCCTGGAGAAGGGAAAGGCTACCCACTCCAGTATTCTGGCCTGGAGAATCCCAAAAGAGTCCCACACGACTTGCACTTTCACTTTTCTTTTTAGCCTTGAGAAAACTCCCAGTACCCAAAGACTTCTGCAACCTTGCTTGAAAGCAAAGTTAACCATTTAACAATTTTGATTTCTTTCTACATGTGACTTGGAAATGCATTCTAATACCTAATCATGCTTCTTAAAGATAGTCTGTTATATTAGGTATTATAAAGTCATGTTTATCACTTTCTAAGCATCTTGTGGTTTGAATGACAGATTTTTAAAGCTGAAGAGATGCTCAGGATCATCTACCTGTAGTTTAGTCCTTATGAGGAAACTGATGCCCAGAGACTTACAATGTGCTGCTCAAGTTCCTGCAGCATATGGCTGAGATGGTAAAGAATTGACCTGGAATGGGGGAGGCCCTGGTTAGATCCCTGGTGGAGAAGATCCCCCAGAGGAGGAAATGGCAACCCACTCCAGTATTCTTGCCTGGGAAATCCCATGGACGGAGGAGCCTGGCGGGCCACAGTCCATGGGGTCACAAAGAGTCAGACACAACTGAGTGACTAAGCACAACACAATGGGAGATGGGGCTGGACTTTACTGCTGGCCTCTGCTTACAACTGTGTTCCCCACACTGACTTGCTGCCGTCATCCCCTCCTTTCCAGAACTTGGTGGTGGTTACAGGTAAGCAGGAGGTGACAGTTTATCTAAAGACACTATTTACGGTCTCTTAATTACTTTTGTCGACATGCTCAGCTACACAAAACCAAAATACCCAACTACCCTCCAAACCAGAGGAAGGAGAGCTAATGTTCAGCTGACACACCCCATTAGTCTCGAAGAAATGCTTCGGGAAGAATCCACCGAGAAAAGATGCATTGTGTAACAGCTGATGGGGAAGGAAGCTACCTATGTTCCTCTCCCAGTAGGTCTCAAAACTCAGAGTAAAACTTAGAGTAAAATGTGCAGGACGCGAGACAGCAAAAGAGACACAGATGTAGAGAACAGTCTTTTGGACTCTGCGGGAGAGGGAGAGGGTGGGATGATTTGGGAGAATGGCATTGAAACATGTATAATATCATATAAGAAATGAATCGCCAATCCAGGTTCGATGCAGGATACAGGATGCTTGGGGCTGGTGCACTGGGATGACCCAGAGGGATGGGATGGGGAGGGAGGTGGGAGAGGGGTTCAGGATGGGGAACACGTGTACACCCGTGGCAGATACATGTTGATGTATGGCAAAACCAATACGATACTGTAAAGTAATTAGCCTCCAATTAAAATAAATAAATTTATATTTTTTTTAAAAAAGTACTGGAAACTCATATTCCTGACAACCTTGGGAAAGGCTGTCAGACGTCCCGCCACAGCTGGCCCTGTATGCTGGCCATCTGCTCAGCCCACGGACTTGTGACAAAACGACTCAAGGGAGAGAAGGGGTATCAGGGTTATTTGGGACAAACAACAACGAGCTTTTCCCCAACAGAATCATTTTTTTTATCAGTATCCAGTCTAAAGTTAAGTAGAAGGACTTCCCCTGGTAGTCCAGTGGTTCAGAATCCACCTTCCAATGCAGGGGACACAGGTTTGATCCCTGGTCCAGGAACTAAGATCCCACATGCCTCAGGGCAACTAAACCCTCAGACAAAGATTCCGAATGATAATAACAAGGATCCTGAGTGCTGCAACTTTAAGACCCAATTTAGCCAAATAAACACATAAATAAATATTTTTTAAATGTTTTAAAAAATAAACTAAAGTCTTATTGGACAAAGGAGCACCTTTCTTGACAGCATGAATGTTAAACTAATCCCCAGCTCTAATCTACATGCTCACTGAATAGAATAAACTGTCTCCTTAGGTGTCTCCAGTTCTGTGATCTCCGATTATACAAGTAACTCTCTCAAACACCCAAGTATTTAAGCAAAAGATCACTTTTCAACCCCTGGTGGCACACGTGTACGCCTATTATTCTCCAGGATACTTTTGAAAAATAGCATATGCTGTAGAGATGGAGATGACCATGTTAAGGTGACCTGGTTTAGCCCTTTGCCAAGCTGGGGAAGGGGAAGTTAAGGCTCTGGAAATTCTCTTTTCACCGTCTGTTAAGTTTCCTTGGAGCCCAGAATGGCAATGACTCAAGCTCTGATTCAGATCTTGACCTTTCCCTTTTACTATAAGCTATTTTCTTTTTTTTTTTTTACTGTAAGCACTTTTCACGGCGTTTCCCTCCCAAGTAAGATGCAGATGTTTCTTCTACAACATGACCTACGTGATCCTGAAAAACTGCACCCTACGAAAAACCAGGGCTTATGAACAAAACAGGGTGGGCACTAACCACTGAGGACCCACAGGACTTACTCACTAGAATCTTACAAAATCGGCAACAATCCTCGTAAGAACGCAAGCCCGGTGGAATCTCCTGAGCCCGCTGGAGGCATCATGGCTCGACAGTCTTCCTCCCTGAACTGTGCCTCCTTCTTGGGGGAGGAAAGTCCTCAAAGACATTCACTTCTGAAAGAGACGGCGATCAAAATTTAAAACTCTGGCCTGGCGTCCCCTTCTCCAGTAAGGCTTTGTTTTCCTTCTTGTGGGCACAGGAGGACGCTTCTTCCCACTGTCTTTATCTGCGCTTGTAACTCCCCAAACACAGCAGGAAATGAAGTGGTTCTTAAGCTACTAAATCAGCCACTTCTTGCTCCAAAAGAAGGCAATTCTCCACTATTCTTGGCTTTTTTCTAAAGGTCTCATATCCTACTAAGGCTTTCTCATTCCTTGTGAGATCAAGGCAGAACAGTAACACACTGAGGAAAATCTCACATCAGCCAACTTAACCTGTGAGACCTACAGACATCACACCTTATTGAGGAGTCATCCATGAGCTCATTGGATTAAAATAAAATTTTAAACATATTTATTTATTGTGATAAAAATATATAACATAAAGTTGACCATTTTAACCATTTTTTGTGAGATGTTTTAATGTTTAAAAGATGGAGAAAGTTAATGTCTTTTTAGTTAATGCATGTAATAGTGCAGAATTAATTCTGGTCACTGTATTCACACTTATAAATTGTGTTCCTTTCTTTTTTAAAAACCCGTTTTATTTTGTATTGAGGTATTGCCAATTAACAATGTTGTAACAGTTTCAGGGGGATGGCAAAGGGACTCAGCCATACATATACATGCATCCATTTCCCCCAAACTCCCCTCCCATCCAGGCTGCCATATAACATTGAGCAGAGGTCCCTGTGCTATAGGGCAGGTCTTTGTGGCAGTGTAACCATTTTTAAGTGCACAGTTCAGTAGTATTAAGTATTTTGCCACAATAAAAAAATACTAAGTGTGTCAGAAACTTATTTTAAAAAAAGAATTCCAAGATAAAAAATAATTGAGGATCATCTTCTTATTACCATCATCCTCCCTTTTTTCATTTGTCTTTTCTCAGATTTAGGTCTAGAAATAGCAAAAAGCAGCAGCAACTATATCTGTGACAGTTCGGCCAAATTGCAAGAAAAGGTCTAATGATCATTATTTCTTAGACTTCAAAAGCTTGAAGGTTTCTGAGATAAACACATGAATGATAAATGTTTCTTTACCTCTCCAAATTTAAGTTTTGCTGAAAAACCAGAGAGAAACTAAATGCCTTTACAGAGTGCAGATGGAACCTTCTAGGGTCAACACAGGCTTTCAGTAGACGTCTGATGTGCTCAGTCACTCATTCAAATCCAACTCGGTGACCCCACGGACTGTAGTCCGTTAGGCTCCTCTGTCCATGGAATTTTTCAGGCAGGAATACCGAGCGGTTTGCCATTTCCTCCTCCAGGGGATCTTCCTGCCCCAGGGATCAAACTCGTGTCTCTTGTGTCTCCTGCACTGGCAGGATTGTTTATCACTAGCGCCACCTGGGATGCCTGAGGTCAAAATCATGGCTGTGTGACCTCAGGCATGACCTCGGACACGTGGCTGAACCTTTCTGGTTCTAAGTGTACAAACTATAAAGTGAGGGTAAAATGAGAAATAAATGAGTTAATATTTTTAAAGCATATCCAACAATGAACGTCATGGACTAGTCTTCCCTAAATAGCTAACTATTATTATTGAAAAGCCACGATCCACCAACCAAAATATTTCAGGTAGAGAACCTGTTTATTTAAAGCATTTTCATGTTGTGTGGCTGAACTTCCAAATACTTATTCTCAGAATTCACAAAAATACTTTAAATAACTTAAAGACATGAACAATTGTTGTTCTTTCAGTGATAAAAATAAACACTCTTTTTCAACTTAAGAAAAGGCTTATTGTTATTCTTGGTAGTCAATGGCACAAGAGTTGTTATTAGGAGGGTAAAAAATCTTGACAGCTTTGACTTAACTCCTACACTCAAAGGATGTCATTTAATTTAAAAGTGCAAACACACACAAAGGCAAGGGAACAGATGCCTTTTAAAACCATCCCCTTTTCAAAACCTGCAGATGTCTTTCAAAACCTTACATAATATTTTCAGAGTTTCTTTATAAACTTGCATACTTTAGGCACATGTGATATAAAATGATGTTATAATAGCCTGAAAACTTTTTTTCTTAAGTTCTAGCAAAGTCAAAGATTCCAGGATTGTCTTTGGCTATCCACGATGTCACCACCTAGGAGTTTTCCATAAATGCCAGAGCAAAATTCCATCAAATATATAAACAAAAAAGCTTGCACGGGGGAGCCACCTTGGAGGACCCCACCCAGCCTGCCAGCAGTGGCACTGTCAGTGAAGCCTGGCCTGGACTCTGCTAAGCCACTGGCAATAAAGCCGTCTTTTTTGAGCCAGATAAAGCACCCAGAGTGGGGAGGTCATGGCATCAAACTCCACGGCATTCCAGGAGTGGCAAGAGATTGACTAAAGAAGGAGGAAATTGCTAAAGAAGGAGGAAATTGCTGAAGAAATTCCAGAGCTATCTAAAATACTCCACTCCTGGTCAGAGAAACCTCTGCCATCCCAGGACTGAGAGCAGGCCTGAAATGACACATAAGTGAGTCTTTTATTCTCGGAGGCATCCTTGGATGATGAAGACAACCGGTCACTACCAAACATGAATTAAAAGCCAGAATGGCACTGGCCCTGCCCCATGAACAGCAAGCCCATCCTTGCCTCTCCAAACAAAGTGGCGTGAGGTGGATGAACACATTTCCATGAAAGGTGAGCCACTGCCCTGGAAAATGGTGCAGCTGCAGAACCACACACAGTCACGAGACGGTCGTTCCCTACTTCCCAATCATCTATGTAACTTTCCTGCAGCACATCAGTGGTGAGTTCTCACCCATCTAGAACTCGAGCAACTGGAAGTTCCTCTGTACTCATCAAGCATGAGAGCCACGTGAAAAGGAAAGATATTACAGATTTGTTTCAAAATGGACCTTGGGGCCTGAGTGCATCTTCACGATACCCAACATCTTTTACCTATAAAACCAACAGGAATCATGCAAAACAGGACTCAGAAGCATCAGCTCCTCCGCCCCACTGGAGCCCAAGTGAGCAAAGAAAGGTGAGCTTTTTAGGAGAGTTTGTGCACACCTACTGTTTCTAATTCTCAGAAAATTGGTGCTCCAAGTATGCAATATGTTTAAGGAGAATCTCAAAATACTTGCTGCTCCTCATACAGCTCAATATCAGGAAAACAAACAGCCCAATCAAAAAATGGGCAGAAGACTGAAACACATTTCTCCAAAGAAGACATGTTGTCCAATAAACACATGAAAAGATGCCCAAAGTCACTAATTATTAGAGAAATGCAAATCAAAGCTACAATGAGGTATCACCTAACACCAGTCAGGATGGCCATCATCAAAATGTCTACAAACAGTAAATGCTAGAGACGGAGTCGAGAAAAGGGAACCCTCTTGCACTGATGGTGGGAATGTAAATTGATCATCATTATGGAGAACAGTTATGACCAACCTAGATAGCATATTCAAAAGCAGAGACATTACTTTGCCAACAAAGATTCGTCTAGTCAAGGTTATGGTTTTTCCAGTGGTCATGTATGGATGTGAGAGCTGGACTGTGAAGAAAGATGAGCACCGAAGAATTGATGCTTTTGAACTGTGGTGTTGGAGAAGACTTTTGAGAATCCCATGGTCTGCAAGGAGACCCAACTAGTCCATTCTAAAGGAGATCAACCCTGGGTGTTCTTTGGAAGGAATGATGCTAAAGCTGAAACTCCAGTACTTTGGCCACCTCATGCGAAGAGCTGACTCATTGGAAAAGACTCTGATGCTGGGAGGGATTGGGGGCAGGAGGAGAAGGGGACAATAGAGGATGAGATGGCTGGATGGCATCACTGACTCGATGGACATGGGTTTGAGTGAACTCTGGGAGTTGGTGATGGACAGGGAGGCCTGGCATGCTGCAATTCATGGGGTCGCAAAGAGTCGGACATGACTGAGCAACTGAACTGAACTGAACTGAACTGAACTGAACTGATGGAGAACAGTATGGAGGTTTCTTTAAAAACCAGGAATAAAGCCACCATATGACCCAGAAACCCCACTACAAGGCATATACTCTGAGAAAACCATAACTGAAAAAGACACATGTACTCCAATGTTCACAGCAGCACCATTTACAATAGCCAGGACATGGGAGCAACCTAGATGTCCATCGACAGATGAATGGATAAGAAAGATATGGTACATATATACAATGGAATATTACTCAGCCATAAAAGGAATGAGTCTGAGTCAGTTGAACTGAGGTAAACAAACCTAGAGCCTGTTATACAGAGTGAAGTAAGTCAGAAAGACAAAGACAGATATTGTATATTAACACATATCTATGGAATCTAGAAAACTGGTACTGATGAGCCTATTTGCAGGGAAGGAATGGAGACACAGATGTAGAAAATGGACTTGTGGACCCAGCGGGGGAGGGAGAGAGTGGGACGAATGGAGAAAGTAGCATCAGCATATATACACTATCATGTGCAAAGTGGACAGTTGGAGAGAAATTGCTGTGTAACACTATAACACAGGGAGCCCAGTCTGGGTGCTCTGTGATGACCTAGAGGGGAGGGAGACGGGAAGGGAGAGGCTCTAGAGGGCTGATTTGCCTTGTCGTACGGCAGAAACCAACACAACATGATAAATGTTAAAAACCAAACTCCCCCCCCCCCAAAAAAAAAAAAAAACTTGCTGCTCTGAGTCTCCAAGCACCCTAGGCTCCTCTGAGTACCAAGCCTCTTCATCCCAGCCCTGTGGGGGCCCACCTTCAGGGGCACCCCAGCACCTGGCACAGTGGGAACCTGTAAATGCTGGGTGAGTTGAGTAGTTAAACTACTTTATTGACTATAGACCTAAGGACACAAACCATACATTAATTAGGTCAGAACTAAAGGAAAAATTTTGGCTTCCCCTGTGGTTCAGTGGTAAACAATATGCCTGCCAATGCAGGAGACTCAGGTTCAGTTTCTGGGTTGGGAAGATCCCCTGGAGAAGGAAACGGCAACCCACTCCAGTGTTCTTGCCTAGAGAATTCCATGGACAGAGGAGCCTGGCCGGCTACAGTCCCTGGGGTTGCAAGAGTCGGACACGACTTAGGGGCTAAACAACAACAAAAGGAAAGATGAGCTGGCAAGGCTCTGCGCTTGCAGATGGGGAAGCTGACGTGGCCTTCTATCTGAAAGTCAAGGCCGTCTCTGGCTGTGCCAGGTCAGGCAGGCCACTTTCTCGTTCTTCTTCTGGGGGGCATCTGACCTCCTGCACCATCCACCTCTGTCTCCCTCTGGAAAGGTAGGACACTGAAGTTGGCCTGTTTAGTTCTGGAGCAGCTTCTCAAGACTCTGTCTTTCCACCAGTCCAAACAACTCACTGATGATAAAGGAAGTTCTGAGAGCCAAGCTCAGCCACACAGGAATCCTTCATAAGTCCATCCATTTTCCTTTGTAAAGGGATCCTTTAGACTCCTTTTTATAAATGTCACCTTCTTCCTTAAAGGAAACGAACATTTTTTTTTAATTAAACGAAGTTAATATTGGATATTGGAGTTTGAAAAGCTTTTGAATTAATTTATTTTCCTTCTTTTTCTTGACATAAGCATTAACAGAAAACATGGCTCCAGGCCATATCAACAATGAATAAAATGCTGCTGCTGCAAAGTCACTTCAGTCGTGTCCGACTCTGTGCGACCCCATAGATGGTAGCCCACCAGGCTCCCCTATCCCTGGGATTCTCCAGGCAAGAATACTGGAGTGGGTTGCCATTTCCTTCTCCAATGTATGAAAGTAAAAAGTGAAAGTGAAGTGAAGTCGCTCAGTCGTGTCCAACTCTAAGCGACCCCATGGACTGCAGCCTACCAGGCTCCATCCATGGGATTTTCCAGGCAAGAGTACTGGAGTGGGGTGCCATTGCAGTATATAGAATAAAATAATCTCAAACATACCAAATACTTCACATTGAAAACATTGTTAACATTTACCTGCACTGTCCAAACACTTTCCCATCATGAAGTCAGTGATTACCTCTTTATCTAGATATGTCTTCCCTATCCACCACTCCAAGCCTCCAAATGAAATCAGTTTGGCTGTAACCTGGAGAGAGAGAGAGAGAGAGAGAGAGAGAGAGAGAGAGAGAGAGAGAGTGTGTGTGTGTTTGGCTGTAACCTGGAGTGTGTGTCTGTGTCTTTATAACCGAAGATTAAAGCTGAAGCAAAACAGAGACTTTGGACTTTGATCAGAAGACGTATTAAATTCCCAGATGAGGCTGGTCAAAAATGGAAACACCAGGACACGCCAGCATTTTTTCACTCCTTTCATGAACAGCTTGGGGCAGAGTCATTTCATTAGGCCTGTACTTTAATGTTAAAGAATCCAGCTATTATTGGTAAACCTTGGCTATTTACTGCTGTCTGGGCCCCAGTGAGCCCACCTGCAGCCACCTGTACCCTGGGTGCTGAGCCAGCTCCCTCGGTCCTCAGTCACGTCCTTCAGACAGGGACTCAGGGTTCTCTGGGCCTGCAAAGCACCCATTTATACGGGCTGCCTGTCAAACAGCACAAGGTCTAAGATGTTGCCCACTCCCAGTTCTGTGCTTTATATACATGAACACTGCAGGAACAGAGGTAGCCAGGGCCAGGAAGAGGCGCTCTGCTGACACACACAGACCGACAGCCAGAGTGTCCACCCTGCAGTGTCCACCCGCAGACCCAAATTCCAGGGCACAGTGATGAGAACTAACGGGAACTTCCTGCACATGCAGCTGATACCCCAGAGATGTGGGAGGGGAAACCAAGGGTTCTGTCTACTTATGTGCGCTTCCCTCTGCCTCTAGGAAGGAGGCAAAGAAATTTTTGCTCCCTTGAGACGGGAGGGAAAGGACTTTGGGTTCTTACCTTGACCTACAGGAATGTAAATAAAATATCTCCAGGAGTCAGGGAGTCTCCTGTGTCTGGGCTTTTATGACCCTGAGATACTTCCCATCTCCTTGGGCATGTAAATACCCAGGGAGACCACACACCAGTTTTCCTGGCACCTGCAGGCCCAATCCTGTGTCTGTGTGTGTGTGTGTGTGTGTGCACGTGCATGCATCTAGGTGGTGCTCTGCAGGGTCAGTCTGACTATTGATCTAGTCAATAGTCACTGGTCGAGCCTCCTGTCCCCTACACAGCCCTATGCCAATCTCAGCCATGCAGGTGGAGATCATGCTTTCTTACTTTCTCCAAACTTTTGATACTTTCCCCATCATTTTCATGGGTCTAATTGGCCCCAGTACACACGTTCACTGTAGAGAATGGAATAATGACAATAAATGGCATGGCTTGCTTCCTGTGAGCCAGCACAACTCTAGGGGCTCTGCTTATAGCATCTCAGCTAAGCCTCAGAACAACAGCAAGGAGTAGGTACCACTTCAGCCTCTCAGCTAAGCGTCAGGATAACAGCAAGAAGTAGGCACCACCATATCCCTATGGGTCACAGGAAGAAAGGGAGGGTCTGGGTTTCAGCCACTTTCCTAAGGTGCACTTAGCTGGTCAGAAGAGCTGGATTTAAATGCAAGTAGCCCACACACTGGGCTTCTCGGGTAGCTCAGCTGGATTGATCCCTGGTCAGGAAAATCCCCCAGAGAAAGGATAGGCTACCCACTCTGGTATTCTTGGGCGTCCCTGGTGGCTCAGGCAGTGAAGAATCTGCCTGCAATGCAGGAGACCTGGGTTCAATCCCTGGGTTGGCAAGATCCCCTGGAGGAGGGCATGGCAACCCACTGTACTATTCTTGCCTGGAGAATCCCCATGGACAGAGGAGCCTGGCAAACTACAGTCCACAGGGTCACAGAGAGTTGGACGTGACTGAGCAACTAAGCACAGCACAGCCCACCCACTAACCCCCTGACCTGTAAGCACTGTGTTCACCCACCACCATCACCCACCCCCCGTGCATCTATTTGACAGGAAGTTCATTCCTTTCATTCTCCGGTGTTTTAACTAACATGGAATCCGACTGCGTTTTGTCACGTGCTCTTTCCACCCAGCCTGTGCGACCTTCTCTGATGGATGTGGTTCGCAGGGCTCCTTTTCCCACCGCGACAGGACACGTGACTTCAGAGGCACCCGATGTTCTCTGAGATATCAGATCTGGGATTCGAGGTTCTAACCCACGAAGTCTCGGGAACACTGGGCTGGAGAGGGTTAAGATGGGCTGGAGAGGGTTAAGACAAGAAGAAAGTCTGCAGAGGAAAGGTTGGGGTACGAAGTGAGAAGATTATGTTTTGAGGAGCCAAGGTCTGTGAACAGAGGGCCTTAGCCCTTAGATGAGGAGGGCACTTCTCAGGTGGCTCAGCAGTGAAGAATCCACCTGTCACCACAGGAGACACAGGAGACACGGGTTCCATCCCTGGGTCAGGAGGAAACGGCAACCCACTCCAGGATTCTTGCCTGGAAAACCCCATGGACAGGGGAGCCTGGCAGGTACAGTCAATGGGGCCGCGAACACTTGGGCATGACGAAGCAACTGAGCATGTGTGATACAGAGGCCCAGGGGGTGCAGGTGACGAAGTTCAAGGGCAGGAAGGTACTACGGTCAACACACACCCCCACAGCCCCGCGCCATGCAGACACGAGAAGCCCTCTGGGAAGTTGTTCAAATAAACTGGCATTTCGTCCTTCATCCTGAGTGAGCTCTGTGCTTTTATCTGGAAGGAAGTCGGATGTCAGCAGCTACCAGAGAGAGTAGGTTCCAGAAGTGAAAGCAATGGTCTGTGTCCTGCCACTGCCTAACCCTCCCTGTTCCCGGCAGCCTGGGACTCTGACACCCTTATCTGACCGTCACAAGCAGATTGTGTGGCGCCCAGAGAGATAAGACGAATCTGGGGTGAGGCTGGCCTTCCGGGCTGCAGGCCTCCCCACTCCCAGGACTTCTGGGCACTGACTGCCAGCTGAGGCCAGGGAAAGCCTCATCCTTTCGACTGCCTGGATTTCAGCTGAGAAGCAACAGCCTCAGGTCTCAGGGAGAAAGGGAAGTATGGAAACTTCTGGAAGGGTCAGCAGGTCTGCCAGGCTGCAGGACCCGGGCTCTGGGAGCAGGAGAGTCCCGTCTGCTTTCGGAACCTCTAATTTTCATACGGGAAAGGTGAGCTGCCTTGCGCTGGATGATCTCTGAGGCCCTGTCTCAGTCTGCTAGCGCTTCCCTGCTGGCTCAGCTGTAAAGAATCTGCCTGCAATGCAGGAGCCTCAGGACACATGGGTTCGATCTCTGGTTCGGAAAGATCCTCTGGAGAAGGGAATGGCAACCCACTCTGGTATTCTTGCCTGGGAAATCCTACAAACAAAGAACTCTGGTGGGCTACAGTCCATGGGATCGCAAAGAACTACCACTCCTAGGTCTATAACAAATTCTGCCATGGGAAGAAAGTAACAGGATCCTTCCAGGGTGATCAGAGCTGAGCCCCCAATTCCCCTGGCCAACCCTCTTTAGGGAGGGATATATATATGTATGTATGTATAGCTGATGCTCAATGTAGTACAGCAGAAATTAACACAACATTGTAAAGCAATTACACACCAATTTAAAACGTAAATAAAATTGCATGAAATTACATTTTAAAAAAAGAAGACTAAAGGTCACAAGAAATAGCACATCACATTTATCGTGGTGAAATATCCCACATATCCCATAAAGTCTTAGATTTCATGGGAATACACAGTCTATTTGATTTACTTTGAATTTTCGGACACCAAAGGTTATCAGGCTATTTTGTTCTTATAAATGGCAAAAGCTTTCGAAAGCAAACTGCAATGCCAAGCAACTGCCAAGACATCCTAAGTGTCTGGCATCTATAGTTGAAGGATTTCATTTTTTCCCATGACGTTAGCTTTCAAGAGAACACCGGCTCATATTGTGTTTTTAATTGTTAGCATGTACCTTGTGTGTGTGTGGGGGGAAAACAACTAAGTACTTCATTCAAAAAGCAATGACCTTGAGGCTGGCATGTACCCAGCTGGAAGTGGGGAAGCTTGAATGACAAGCTGGTCACAGCAGTGAGTAATAAGAACAGTACTAAAACTTTTTATTTTTATGGAACTCTTTCATAAACATTCTCTTCTCCTGGTTCTCCCCATTCAGTATCAATGTTGCTGTTTAGTTGCTAAGTCATGCCCGACTCTTTGCAATCCCATGGACTGTAGCCCACCAGGTTCCTCTGTCCATGGGATTCTCCAGGCAAGAATACTGGAGTGGGTTGCCATTTCCTCCTCCAGGGGATCTTCTCGATCCAGGGACCGAACCTGCATCTCCTGTTTGGCAGACAAATCCTTTCTCTTCCCTGAGCCTTCAGTACCAACACCTCCCTGTTAAGATGAAAAGATGGGGCTCTGGGGTGTATGTTGCTTGCCTGGGTCAGCTGGCCACCGTGACTGTGTCAGGGTGTCAAGACTTTCTGCTACTGGCCACAAACTGTCCTCAGAAAGTCAGTGTCAAATGATGCTGACTGGCCAGACAAAAGAACATGCAGCAACATGGATGGGCCTAGAAATGACCACACAGAGAAAGCAAAGTAATCACACAGAGACAGACAAATGCCACATGGTATCACTTACCCATGGGATCTAAAATAGGGCAGAAATCAACATATCTATGAAACAGAAACAGACTCACAGACAGAGAGAACAGTCTCACAGACAGAACAGACTCCTCTACCTGCCAAGGTGGGGAGGGAGGGGTGAAGTGGGAGTTTGGGATTAGCAAATACAAACCACTATACATAGGATGGATAAACAACTGAATCCTAAGATCCAGCACAGGGAACTCTATTCAGTATCCTGTGAGAGACCATAAAGGAAAAGCAAGAATATGAGCAAGAATCTGTATGTATGTATAACCGAATCACTTTGTGGTACACCAGAAACTCATATGACGTTATACCTCAACTATGCATGAATAAAGATGAAAAAGAAATGCTGCTGAGCCACACAGCGATGACCACTCCCATGCTGCGATCTAAAATCGGGTCATAGGTCAGCGCTGCCACGTGGGAGGAAAAGGTTTCTGGCTTTCATAGGCTTCTCATATAAACAGACCACAACATACATATAAGAGCTGCCAACCTGAGCTGTTAGAAAACACAAACACAGCCTCAAGTGAGTTCATCCTAACGAAGCCTCCCCACGACCCGGTAGACTAGACTCTGCTGCGTAACAAAGAGACAAGAGCACAGACATGTGGTGCCCATGGAAAGCAGGGGTTTGGTCCATAAAAGCAGAGGTTAGGTGGCGGACCACTCTGCACAGCTGACTGGTGCAAACTCAGCACAGCTTCAGAGAAACTAGGATCACAAAAGGAACTTATTCTTCTTTGTAAAGTGTAGTGTGCTTAGTTGCTCAGCCATGTCTGACTCTTCACAACCCCATGGACTATAGCCCACCAGGCTCCTCTGTCCATGGGGATTCTCCAGGCAAGAATACTGGGGTGGGTTCCCATGCCATCCTCCAGGGGATCTTCCCAACCTAGAGACTGAACCCAGGTCTCCTGTATTGCAGGCAGATTCTTTATCATCTGAGCCATTGGAGAAGTCCAAGAATACTGGAGTGGGTAGCCTATCTGTTCTCCAGGAGATCTTCCTGACCCAGGAATCGGGATCTCCTGCACTGCAGGCAGATTCTTTACCAGCTGAGCTACCAGGGAAGCCCTCACAAATCCCCAGGCCTTTGCAGTCAAGGCCCAGGGAAGATGAGCGGAGAAACAGACCCACGCCGTAACTCCACATGAACCAGCGGCACAGGTCCTCCTACGTGGGCACAAATGGGATGGATATCTTGCTGTCCAGACATGAGTGTCTGCTCTCAGAGAACGAGGGATGGAGGCCCTGGCCAAGGAGGAGGAGGACCTGCCAGGGCAGATCCAGCCTCCAACTCCTCCCAGGGAAGCACCTAGACACTCAGGAGGAAGATGAATGAGTTGTTGCCCACAGGTGTGAAGAGGACCAAAAGCTGCCAGGGGCCCCTGTGCAGGAAGCTGGGTGCTGCCGCGTTTCCTTGAACACTGCTGAGCCGACCACATCTGCTGTATTTAGCAGCCAGGAACCAACGTCAACAGTCTTCTCTTGTTTCTCCCACTGAGCCTCCTGATGGCGTATCTGCTTGGCACTGCGGGTGGTGTGGAGTGCAGGGGGCTCACACACCAGTCAGAGCTCAGGCTCAGTCACGAAAATGACACTCATGCATGTGGACCAGGGCGGTGGTTTGACCACTGGGTCCTAACCGAACTGTTAGAGAGTGAAGGCTGCAGCCCTGCCTGGAAATATCCTGTTAGTCACCTGAGAGCAAGTGAAGGGCTCGGGGCTCTGGGAACGAAGAGTCAGCATGCCGAGGGGTGAATGACAGCCACGAAGGTGAAAAAGTAGACCTGAGCTAGTGGAGAAGGCAGGACCAGGCCGTGAGGTGCAGGGGAGGGGTCTGTGCTCATCAACGCCACCACCTTCACTTAACTAAAATTGAGGGGTCTTGTGATTCCCCTGGACACTGTCTCCAAAAGTGGAGTCTCCCCATATCCAAACAAAGTGAAGGCAAGCAACAGTCAGAGGGTGGAGGTTTTCCTCCGAGCTGCCACCCTCTTTTGGTAGACCTGGAGTTTGGGAGTGAGCACCAGATTCTCCCAAGAGGGAGTGGAGGGGTGACAAGCGCTTCCAGGATCCTGGGATCACACAGAGCAGGGCCACCTCGCCCTCTCAGTGTTGAGAGCTGAGAGCCACAGGCCAGAGTGGACACACCACGGGGAAGACCTAGACGTGGCTGAAAAATCGGAAGCTCTCTTACCCCAGATGACATCAGTTTGTCTTCAGCCATAAATCCCAGAGATTTTTATCAGCCAAGGGCTCCACAAGTTTGGAACTAGGAGAAACTTCTCTAGCTGTAGAGATTGTAAAACCTCTACAAAACTGCCATGCAAATTTGCTATGAATGGGTTTGTCTCTCTGACCATCCCTGCAAAAGGGAAGCAAGGAGAGACCACAGAAATACAGTCCTGCCTGGCCATGAAGAAAACCTTGGCGAGGTCAAGAGTAATCTCTGCTTTGGAGGAACTGACAGTCCAGAGCTACCCAACAGCTCATTCTCGGCAACACCCCGGCCTCGCCACACACACACCAACGCTGGGGTTTTTACACTTTCTTCATAGTTTTATTCGAACATGATCTCCAGGGAAACAGATATCTTATGTAGTTAATGATGATACTCCAGGGGCAATGTCTTTTAACTTATTAATTCCATCCTTTTTTCTTTTCTTTTTTTTGAGGAATTCTCTTTTATTTTTCAGTTTCCTTTTTAAAAAAATTTCTTATTGGAGTACATTTGATTAACAATGTTGTGTTAGTTTCAGGAGTACAACAACAGTGATTCAGTTATACATTTACATGGATCTATTCTTTTTCTTTTCCCATGTCAGTTATTACAGAGTACTAAGCAGAGTACTTCAGCCATGAAATTAAAAGATGCTTGCTCCTTGGAAGAAAAGCTATGACCAACCTAGACAGCATATTAAAAAGCAGAGACATTACTTTACTAACAAAGGTCTGTCTAGTCAAAGCTATGGTTTTTCCAGTAGTCATGTATGGATGTAAGAGTTGGACTATAAAGAAAGCTGAGCGCCAAAGAATTGATGCTTTCAAACTGTGTTGTTGGAGAAGACTCTTAAGAGTCCCTTGGACTGCAAGGAGATCCAACCAGTCCATCCTAAAGGAAATCAATCTTGAATATTCATTGAAAGGACTGATGCTGAAGCCGAAATTCCAATACTTTGGCCACCTGATGCAAAGAACCGACTCATAGAAAAGATCCTGATGCTGGGAAAGATTGAAGGTGGGAGGAGAAGGGGACGACAGAGGATGAGATGGTTGGATGGTATCACCAATGCAATGGACGTCAGTTTGAGTAGGCTCTGGGAGTTGGTGATGGACAGGGAAGCCTGGTGTGCTGCAGTCCATGGGGTCACAAAGAGTTGGACATGATTGAGCGACTGAACTGAACTGAAGCAGTTTCCTGTGCTATACGGGTCCTGGTTGATTACCTATTTTAAATATAGCACTGTGTATATATCAATCCCAAACTCCCAATCTAGCCCTCACTCCAACCTTTCCCCCTCAGGTCATGCCTTTTGTAGACAGTGGGCTTCCCAGGTGGCACTAGTGGTAAGGAATCCGCCTGCCAAAGCAGGAGACAAAGAGACTCAGGTTCGATCCCTGGGTTTGGAAGATCCCCTGGAATAAGAAATGGCAAAATATTTCAGTATTCTTGCCTGAAAAGCTCCATGGACAGAGGAGCCTGATGGGCTATAGTCTATGGGGTTGCAAAGAGTCAGACACACACGCACACACACACACACACACACACACACACACACACGGAGGTGTTGATGCAACAGATACACGATTTGTTGGATCAACACAGTAGCCTGATGAATTCTTCCTTGTCTCACTCCAACCCACCTCCTCACAAAAATTTCTTGGGTGGCTCAGCAATGTCTGACCCTCCCCCAACACTGACAACAGGCAGGCTGACTGTTCACACTGTGACATGAACACACTCATTTCTAAGTAGGCCTTCACCTTGCAGAATGAAATCAGAGGAAAATCGAAGCTATCAAGTCTGAAACTGAAAAACTACTGGGATTTTCTAGTTAAAGACAGATCTGAATTTCACTGAAACAGGCTATTAGTGACACTACCTCCAAAGACCTGTAGGCCCACTGGAGGACTGATGATTAGGCACCAGAGTTGAAATGGAATCACCCTGTCCCTGGGAACTTCCTTGAAACATTAGATTTTCTTCTCTGCATTAAGGTGGAAAAATGTGACTAGCATGTCTTATGAGTTTCATCCATCCCATTTGCTTTCCTCTGTTTTCTTACAGAACTGGAAAATTTCATACAGCAAACTCATATTTCAGCTACACTTCATGCAATGCATGAAATCTTTGTTTAAATGACTACTGTTTATTCAGTGAACAAACGCCTATCAGAGTTAAAACCTCTGTGGATCCCAGAAACAACAAATCTTCTTAGAAATGCTTGGGCCTGACAACCTAGAGAGGTGGGATGGGGTGGGAGGTGAGAGGGAGGTTCAAGAGGGAGGGGACATCTGTATAGCTATGGCTGATTCATGTTGATGTATGGCAGAAACCAACACAATATTGTAAAGTAATTATCCTCCAATTAAAAATAAATTAAAAAAAAATTTTTTTGATAAAGATGCTTCGGCACCATCTGACTGGATTGAGAAGGGTCTGGATGGCTGTCTCCTTCCAGTTTTCTTGGAAACAGATCACTGGAGGAGCGTGTCTCCTAACACCACTTTAGGACTTTTTATAGATTATAGCAAGGTTAATTACGTCTATTCAGTTTTCATAGCCTCCATCTCAATATTCTCTTGTGTGTCTTCATAAGCCAATGAAACACTCCAACAACAATTATCATGGGCTATTATGTAGCCATTAAAATTACATATACATTTAATGTTCAGTGATTTGGATTTTGGTTAAGACATGGCTTCCCAGGTGGGCCTAGTGGTAAAGAATCTGCTTGCCAGTGCAGGGGATGTGGGTTTGATCCCTGGGTCAGGAAGATCCCCTGGAAAAGGGAATGGCAACCCACTCCAGTATTCTTGCCTGGAGAATCCCATGGACAGAGAAACCTGGCAGGCTACAGTACATGGGGTCTCAAAAAGTTGGACACAGCTGAGCATGTAGGCTTAAAACATGGGGACACAGCACCCTTCAACACTGTTTTAGCCATCTACCTGGCAGCATCTATCAGTATTTCAAAGCGGTATGGCTCTTTACCCAGGAATATTCTACTAGTAATCCCGGAGGAAAATCTGAAATGTATCTGAAAATGTACAGATCAGGAAGTTAATACAATGTTCATAATAGTCAGGAAGTAGAAATAAAGTCATGGTTCCCTGGGAAATAGTCCTGGCCTTACAAAGAGCTGAGAAGGGAAAGCAAAGGAGAAAAGGAAAGATATATCCATCTGAATGCAGAGTTGCAAAGAATAGCAAGGAGAGATAAGAAATCCTTCCTAAGTGACCAACGCAAAGAAATAGAAGAAAACAATAGAATGGGAAAGACTAGAGATCTCTTCAAGAAAATTTGAGATACCAAGGGAACATTTTATGCAAAGATGGGCACAATAAAGGACAGAAATGGTATGGACCGAACAGAAGCAGAGGATATTAAAAGAGGTGGCAAGAATTACACTGAAGAACTATATACCAAAGATCTTAATGGCCCAGATAACCACGATACTGTGATCACTCACCTAGAGCCAGACATTCTGGAATGTGAAGTCAAGTGGGCCTTAGGAATCATCACTACGAATAAAGCTAGTGGAGGTGATGGGATTCCAGGTGACCTATTTCAAATCTTGAAAGATGATGCTGTGAAAGTGCTGCACTCAGTATGCCAGCAAATTTGGAAAACTTAACAGTGGCCACAGGACTGGAAAAGGTCAGTTTTCATTCCAATCTCAAAGAAAGGCAACGCAAAAGAATGCTCAAACTACTGCACAATTGCACTCCTTTCACATGCTAGCAAAGTAACACTCAAAATTCTCCAAGCCAGGCTTCAATAGTATAAGAACTAAGGACTTCCAGATGTACAAGCTGGATCTAGAAAAGGCAGAGGAACCAAAGATCAAATTGCCAACATCTGTTGGATCATAGAAAAAGCAAGAAAATTCCAGGAAAACATCTACTTCTGCTTCATTGACTACACTAAAGCCTTTGACTGTGTGGATCACAACAAACTGTGGAAAATTCTTAAAGAGACGGGAATATCAGACCATCTTACCTGCCTCCTGAGAAACCTGTATGCATGTCAAGAAGCAACAGTTAGAACTGGAGATGCAACAACAGACTGGTTCAAAATTTTGAAAGTACAACAAGGCTGTATATTGTCACCCTGTTTATTTAAACTTATATGCAGACTACATCAGGCAAAATGGATGAAGCACAGCTGGAATCAATGTTGCTGGGAGAAATATCAATAACCTCAGATATGCAGATGACACCACACTTATGGCAGAAAGCAAAGAGGAACTAAAGAGCCTCTTGATGAAGGTGAAAGAGGAGAGTGAAAAGCTGAGAGTGAAAAAGGAGAGTAAAACCCAACATTCAAAAAATGAAGATCATAACATCTGGTCCCACCACTCCACAGCAAAAAGACAGAGAAACAATGGAAATAGTGAGAGACTATTTTCTTGGGCTCAAAAATCACTGCAGGTAGTGACTGTGGCCATGAAGTTAAAAGAAGATGCTTGCTCCTTAGAAGAGAAGCTATGACAAACCTAGACAGCATATTAAAAAGCAGAGATATTACTTTGCAGACAAAGGTCTGTACAGTCAAAGCTATGGTTTTTCCAGTATTCATGCATAGATGTGAGAGTTGAACCATAATGAAGGTTGAACACTGAAGAATTGATGCTTTCAAACCATGGTGCTGGAGAAGACTCTTGAGAGTCCCTTGGACACCAAGGAGATCAACTCAGTCAATCCTAAAGAAATCAACCCTGAATATTCATTAGAAGGATTGATGTTGAAGCTGAAGCTCCAATACTTTGGCCACCTGATGCGAAGAGCTGACTCATTGGAAAAAACCCTGATTGGGATTTTTTTGGGAAATTGGGAAAGATTGAGGGCAGGAGGAGAAGGGGACGACAGAGGACGAGATGGTTGGATGCCATCACCGACTCGATGGACATGAGTTTGAGCAAGCTCAGGGAGCTAGTGAAGGACAGGGAAGCCTGGTGTGCTGGAGTCCTTGGGATCAAGAAGAGTCGGACACGACTGAGCGACTGAAAGATAAGAAATAAAGAACAATAAATGTTTAACAGTAGGGAATGGGTTAAATCAACTCTGTGTCAGCCATACCTCTGAGTGTTATTATGTAACCTTTAAAGAGAATAAAGTAGATATTAAAAAATGACACCCCCAAATTTCATGCCACACACACACACACAAGTCACTAAATAAAATGTGCAGAATGAATTATGTTAGTTTAAAAAGAAAATGTACATACACGGTATACATGTAAACGTGTTGAAAATGATGAGCAGATTACACCCGCATGGTTAACAATCAACTCTCCAACAGGGAGAAGAGCTGAGGGATGGGTCAGTTAGGATGCTTTTGGTTACAACTATCAAAAAAATCCAATTTGACCTCCTTTAAGAGGTTAGGAAGGTCCCAAATCAGAGCTTCCTCTTAGGTAATTCGGAAGGTCAGGGGCACTCTGGAGGCCCCATTCTTCACCTTTGCATTCTTTGGTAGGTCAGCTGGGACCTGGCCCAGCCCGTTCTGTGGGCTGACAGCTGCCCCACTTACAGGCATTGTGTCCAGAAGAAAAAAAAAGTGGCTGGTTCCTCCTACATCTCTTTTTAAGAGTCAGGAAAGCCGCCCACTAAGCTACCCTCATGTTTGATTGATCAGGAGGGCCACCTGCTCACCCTAAGCCAATCACTGGTGAGACTGCAGGCCCACCAGCAGTTGCTCAGCCAATCAGGATTTACCCCTGAGACAGGTGGAGGAGAGTGGACCCCTGAGCTAAATCAAGTTTCTACCAGGCAGAAAAAAATTCTGGACAATAAAGAAGGAAGAGTGTGAAAGAACTGATGCTTTGGACCTGTGGTGCTGGAGAAGGGACTCTTAAGAGTCCCTTGAAAAGCAAGGAGATCAAACCAGTCAGTCTTAAAGGAAATCAACCCTCAGTACTCATTGGAAGGACTGATGAAGCTCCAATACTTTGGCCACCTGATGCAAACAGCTGACTCACTGGAAAAGACCCTGATGCTGGGAAAGACTGAAGGCAGAAGGAGAAGAGGGCAACAGAGGGTGAGATGGTTGGATGGCATCACTGACTCAATGGACAGGAACTTGGGCAAACTACAGGAGATGGTGAGGACAAGGAAGCCCCGCGTGCTGCAGTCCATGAGGTCAAGAAGAGTCGGACACAACTTGGTGACTGAACATTAGTAGGCCCAGAGGGTAAAGGGGATCTTTTTACTAGAAGTGGTTCTGGATTGTGTGAAATTTTTATAGGATTATATTATTTTTTGAATTTCACTTAAAAAAAAAAACATTTTAAAGCATAGAAAAAAAGACTGAAGGGTAATACACCTTGAGATTGTGGGTAATCTCCATTTTCTTCAATCTTTTCTATACTTGCCAAAAAGTAAGTATACATTTAAAACAGAAAAATAATAACATTTACGGTGTTCTCCAGTTCTCAGTATTATGAGTCTCACAGGGTACAGAGATTCCTCCTGAGATTGCCCGGTGCGGGTTTTGGTTCAGAAGAGGCTGGAAGGATCACTCAGCTAGGTTCAGTCACCTGCTTTCCTTTACGGGAGCTTGTGTCCTCAGGAAGCCAGGACGGTTTTCAGTGACCTGGGACATAATCCTCCATGGTTTCAGCAAAGCGTCAACGCCCACAGAGTTGGAACCCTGGGTCCCGCCTCTGCTCTGGTTTCCATTTTAAGTATTCCCTGACACTTCCCGTGTTATCATACCCGCTTCATGGCCTTGGGTTCAATCACTAGTCCTTCCCTCATACACATCACAGGGTCATAAGCCCGTTGCCGTTCTCTTGCATTGGTTTTCAAGGTTTATTTTGGCGGAGCACGGAGTGGGAATGGGAGCAGAGAAGTGTCCTTTGTAAATAATAAGCAGAACTCACAAACATACATGTGAGCGCAACAGTGGCGGAGGTATTTTGAGGGCCACCCAGTTTGCACGCTAAGTCACTTCGGTTGCGTCCGACTCTTTGCAACACCCCCTCCAGGCTCCTCTGTCCATGGGATTCTCCAGGCTCTACGAATACTGGAATGGGTTACCATTTCCTCCTCCAGGGGGTCTTCCTGACCCAGGGATCGAACCTGCGCCTCTTACATCTCTTGTACTGGCAGGCAGGTTCTTTACTATTCATGCCAACTGGGAAATCCAGATGACTTCCCCTAAAATCAGGGTGAAGGAAACTTTTACCTTGGAACATCTGCCTTCCCCAGAAGTCACGAGGAAGTAATCACCTCAGAGCATGAAGTATAAAGTGCCAGGTGGTGAATTCCCACTCACCCTGCACTGCCTTCAGGAACTCCCACTAAACTGAAGAAGGCCAATGGATGGCTCTGGCCCTTAAAAGGGCCCAGCAAGGGACACACCAACGCCCTTCCCTCTGAAACATATTGTTAAGGTGTGCCTGGTTACCACCAACACCAGTTGGTCTTGATCAACAGAACCTACAGGGTGAGTACCAGGAACAGCCTCAGGTAAATACATTGCTAGAAGGGTACCAGCAGGGCTCACCAGAAGCCAGGGTCCTGCAGAAGAGTGGAGAAGTGGGTGCTCCTCATCATCCCATTTTGCATCCATTACCTTGCACGGCTGCCCGCACTCCAGCCCCAGGCCAGGTTCTCTCCTGCCAGCTCTGGGTTTGCTGATTAACCAAATGGAATCTCTAATTGGTGAATTACGTGCAAAAATATTTTTAGGAACCTCTTCTTCCTCCATGCCTCTCCTCTCCAATCAGCAGCAATAAAAGCAACCCCGCAACCCACTCCAGTATCCTTGCCTGGAGAATCCCATGGACAGAGGATCTGGCAGGCTACAGACCAGGGGGTCACCGAGAGTCAGACGTGAGTGAGTGACTAACACGCACTTTTCTGTTCTGTCTGATGTGTCTCCTCCACTGGTCATTCTACGTACCTTGATGAGGTAAGTGTTATTCCCACTATTCTAACCAGGACACGGAGGCTCAGGAAGGTTAAAGAAAAAGTTGCCCCAAGTCACACGGTAGCTGAGTAGGAAGGCTATCCCAGATATGATTTCAGTATCTGCATTTTATTTCCTGGTGAGTCACAGAGCTTCTCATTCAAAGAAAACTAGAGGTCAAGGGTGGCCAGCGTGGGAGCCCTACCAGAAAAAACCTCTTTCCTGGGCCCCTCTCAGGCCACCACCACACTGAAGAGGAGTGTCCCAGAGCCTCAGTTCAGTCTAGAAAGACTCTCTCTTCCTCATTGCGTCAGTTCCTCAAGGGCAGGGAGGACCCATGTTCTTTCTTTTTCTATCACCTGGTCCTCCTATGCAGTAAATGCTACACAGGCTGAATTGGCTTGAGAACATTCCAGAACTTTCTAGAGTGTCATAGTCTCGGGAGCACGTGGGCGCTTTTAAGAAATGCACACTTTCAGGGTCCAACCTAGAGCTGCTGAGTCAGCACCTGCCCTTCACAAGGTCCCCAGACAATCAATGCTACTCTACACTATAAAGTCTGACATACCATCTTCTGCACCTTCCTCTTTTTTAATACACTTTTGTTTTGCTTTGTTTCACATCAACATAGAAGATTAAACTCTCATTTCTATTCTGAATCATCTTATGGAAAACCACACATTGTCTTATGACCCACAAAAGTTCAAGTGATCTCTGGGGGAACTTCCCCTAAGAGATTGCTTACAATGCCAAGTGGTCCCCAACCTCAAAGAATTCAGTGAGAAACAGTAGTGCCTTAAAGACTGCATTAAAAATATTCCCCCTTTAAACATATGTTCACATTTAATAAGTGTTTATTTAGTGCTCTAAGGTGCTATTAATCATCTTCAGATTTAAACTAGAATTACTCAGAGGTAAGTACCCCATTAGCATTCAGCAATTTCTACCCTTTGGATAACTGTCATCCACAAGTCAGCTTGTTTCCTCCACCTACTTATTATTGAGCATCAGTGATGAACAAGGCCTCCTAGGGATGAGATGCTGGATGGAATATGAATGTGGTCTCCTATCTTTGCTACACATAAAGATCAGGAACCTGCTAGTCAAACATTTCTGTAAGCAAGTAATATGTATCATTGCCACTACTTAGATGCAAAATTCCATCAGATGCTTCTTTGATGCAGCCAATTAGACCGTGGCAGTAAGAAAGCCAAGAATACGGTGTTACTGGGCTATTTTCAACACCTCACATTCTGACCTCTCTTGGGAAAGAAATGCCTCTCTGTGCCTGAGATCAGCATGGGACAGTCAGTGCTCAGATCACCATGGAAAAGCCGACTTTTCATGGAAAGAATAAAATATATACTTGTTTTAAAAATTAAAAAAAAAAGGACTTAGCCCTCTAGAAGCTTAAGGTTCAAAAGCCAGACTTCTGAAAAATGACCATATATAGGTATATGGAGGACCATATAAAGATATAAAGAGCATATGCATGCATTGTTATTTTAATCTGAAAGAAATCACTAATTTTGAATGTGTAACCTAAAAATTAGTAGCAGTACTAACAGCCAGCTATAAAGATTACCAAGAGTTAAAAAAGACTGTTCCAAAAAATAAGATGAATTCAACTTCATCATGACATATAACAGATGATATGTGTCATTTTAAACTATTTTTATTATTTTGTTTATCATTTTCATTATTACATAGCCAGAAATAGTAAAAAGGGCCCAAACTCTTAACAAGAATCAAATGAGCTTAAAACAATAGTTATTTTCTACAGAAAGATGAATTCTTGAGCCACCATCTCTAATCAGGGAATTTTTTTTTTTTCAACATGCTAATTAGTGAAGCGTCACTTGGTTCTTTTCTGGGCATGTTTAACTCTTTGGGAGGTAACATTTTATTTGTAACATATTTTCTCTAGAATATATTCCCTTCTCTGGCCTCCATGGGAGTCACTATTGGGAGCAGTGAGAATCAAACTGATTTTACATCTGCTGCAGTGGGACAGATCAGCAAATAAATATATGCATCGATTTCCAAGGAGAAAATGGCTAAAAGCAGCATATTTACAATTCCTCTAAGCCACACTTCGCATCTCTCAGTGAGACAGAAGACGATTATTGAAAGCCTTTGCTGCGTACACTTTATTTTTAACTAAATCTTTAAGTAGACTGCTGAGAAATGCCAATACTTCTACCGGTCCTGCTTTAGCTGTGCAATCAAACAGATCTTTTGCTTTTGCAAAATAGTGATCCAAGCCTGAATAGCTCCTTTAAACATCATATTTATTGCAGTTATTTTAAAATACCTTTGGGGGTTAATTTTTGGCAAACTTCTCCTTTAAGAAATCTTCTGGACAGAAAGCCAGAGTTACAACTTGCCCTTGAATTTTGAACTTGCACCTCCCAAGGAAGAACAATTAAAACTTGCTGTGTTTTTAATGCACCTCATAATGAGTTGGTCAGTTAACTGATCAGGGACTGAGTTAGTTTGTGTCTCCTAGACAGAGGGATGGACAGAGCTGAACCCTGCCAGGAACTGCCTTAGAACTAATTAACTGCAAAGTCCAAACAGGGTAAACCCTCCTATTAAGGAAAAAAAAAATGGTTCCGGTTCTAAATGATCAATTATGACCAGTTGTCTCTGCTAATTAAGTTAATTTAATAACCACTCCGTATTTTGCCGTAAAGAAATAGGCCAATCAATATAATGAATCAAAGGAGTAGGCATTAAAGACCAAACTCACCGAGTTCTCTCTTTCCAGACCCCTTCTGAACACCTGTTGAACCCAGGGGCTTTCAACTTTGCGAACTAAAGCCTCCTGGATACAACCTTGGAAGCTTTCAGACTTTGGAAGTGCTTGTGTATTTTTAAGGTTTCCATCTTGTTTAATCAACAGAGCTGGTTACTAATTATTTATGAATCACGGGGCTGAAAACAAACTTTCTTACCTTAAGCAGTTAAGGAGTGGCAGATAGAGAAGAAGGGTTGGTTTTTAATTTGGCCTTTTGGTACACGGCCCTACCCCCAGGTTACCCGCCCCGTCCAGATCTCTGGAAAGGTCAAAGGTAAGCCTCCTTCCTCGGCTCGAGGGAGGGAGCACACCCCCCAACAAAACAACGCGCTGGCATCCAACCTGGGGAGCAAGGCGGCGAGCAGGGCCGGGCTACGCGTGTCCAGGGTGCAGGCTCGGCACCCATTACGGCCCGGAATTACGGCCCGGAACCAATTCCAATCTAGGGACCCGTTGAGATCGTGGGCCCGGGGCGCGCATGTCACCCTTTCCGGGGTCCCCGGCGCCCCACGTTCTGGAGAGCGCGCGATGGGGCTCAGGGAAACCTCTGGGCGACCTTCGAGGCTGCTACCCGAGCACGGCCTCCACCCACCTCGACGGTATTCTCTGAGCACCCCGGATCGGGGTGTCTCATCCTCTGCCTCCTATATCGAGACGCACACGGAGACTACCCGCCCGGCCGCCGCCGCGATCCCGCAGGACGCGATGTTCCCGCCGCAGGACCAGGGGCTGGGGGTGGGGACCCAACCGCCTGCGCCCCAGGCCCCCGGCGAAGCGCAGTCCCGGGGCGGGGCGTCCCTCCCCGCTCCGTGCGTCCACCGCGCCGGCAGGCAGGTGATCAAGTCCCACGAACCTGCGCGCGCGCCCTCCCACCCCGGGGCCCCGCGTCCCGGGGCTCGGCCCTTACCTCGGAGCGGGCCGGGGCGGCCCCGCGAGGCCGGGCGCGGGCTGGGCCCGGGAGACGCGCCTCCCGCCGCCGCTGGGAGCCGAGGCGGCGAGCGGGCGCGGCGAGCTCCTCCCGGGCGGCGGCGGGAGGCGCTGCTCTCGCTGCTGCCGCCGCCGCCGCGGCTGCGGGTCTCAGAGCTACGCCGCCGCGGTGCGTCCCTAGGCTCCTGCGGGAGGCCGGCTGCTCGCGCGGCAAACTCTTCCGCACGCAGAGCCAGCGGGGAAAGGAGAGGAGCCGCCGCCGCCGCCGCCGCCGCCGCCACCGCCGCCACCGCCGCCGCCGCCGCCTCTTCCTCCTCCCCCGCCCTCCTCCCGCCTCCTCCCGGTCCTCCTCCTCTTTCCCTGCGCTCCCGCGGCCGCCGCCGGCCGGGTCTCTCTTGGCCGCACGCCGGGCCCTGGCTGCGACCCAGCCTGGGACCCGCACCCTGCGCTCCCTACGAGCAGATGGACCCCTGGACCCACCTCCCACCCCCCAGCTTCCCTGAGCGGCGGAGACACCCGCGCCCAAGGCCTCCACCGCAGGGCTGCTGCGGGGGACGCGCGGCATGGTCCGGCCGAGGGTGCGGGGCGGGGACGGGGTGTGATTAGAGGGGAACTGTCCGAAGGAGAGGCCAGTGGAGGTCCCGTTCAAGTTGTCAGTGGGGGCGGTGGGGAATCGCCCTCCCCTGCGCGCGGCCACCCGGCTGTCCAGTGCGTTGGGGGGGCCAGCGCTCCACCGTGGCCCCCAGCACGCCGTCCTTGTGGGGCAGCCCTGCGCGCAGACCACTGCGCTTTCCCGGAGAGCTGCGGGCGGGTATCAGGGAGACGGCGGCTAGCGCAGAGGACCGTGGCGCCTGCTGGGGAGGAACGATCACTGTTTCTTCCGAGACGAACGTAGCCGGTCCGGAAAATGGGTCAAGGATGGAAAGGAGCCCCTCCTATAGGGCTTGGGGGCCGCGGCCAGGAGCGCACACCCGGAGCTCCAAGCTGCGGCTCCCTCCCCTCCCTCGCTGCCCTCCTCTCCTTTTGCACCAGTGCAGGAAATGTTCCACTGACCTACATATTTTTCCAAACATACGTGACCTTTTTTTTTTTTTTCCCCTCTGTGGGAGGAGACAGGCGAGAATCCAAAAAAAAAAAAGGGAAGAAGAAGCTGGAGCGGTGCGCGCGAGAAAACAAGGAGGCATTCAGCAAGTCTCCCGCAAACAGCGAGCACAGACACGTGCGCATAAACAGTCCGGGGAGCCCGGAGCTGCTGTTGCAGCCTCTGCGGGGCTCCGAGGCAGTCGGGTTGGAAAGAGAGACCACGCGCCCCGCCGGGGCCCGGAATGGTGTCCCGGCTCCTCTAGACTCACAAACCCCTGTCCATCCTAGGCGCCAGGGAAGAAGCCCCATAGAGGCGATAGGTTTCCCATACCCGCTAGGTCACCCCGCGGGACATCACAGAGGCATGTTGCCTGGCGCAGCGCTCGGCGCCCAGCTGCCTTTTTCGGATGTCCCCGAGTCCTTTGTACAATCAGAGGAAAGTGTCTCCACCAGTCCTGTCCCATCACACTATCTTCTCAGGCCTCTCAGAACATCAGACGGGCTCCCCACTCGGTTCCAGGGCCCTGGCTTTATTTTCTCCGAGCTCAAGACAAACCCTCTCCAGCGCAGACCCGACCCACAGCGCCTTATTTGGGCATGCAACTCGGCACTGTCAATTAGATCAAAACGTTCACACAGACCTCCCTTTTCCCCCCTGTAAAGTAGGTCATTCTCTTTATTTCCCACTTGCATTATTTTTGTCTAATTCTCCTCCTGAAAAACAATCAGCCCTCAGGAGCTTTGCGCATCCTGAGAAGCTGTTATTCTTAGGCTTGAGGGCTTTTCAAGAAGGAGGAGGAGGCATTTGGCACGTTGTGGTTTTGAAGTCCCTCGCTTTCCAAAAGGAGAACATTTGAAAACTTTATGTTGCTTTGTTTTTCTACCCACTCCCTTTCCTTCGGGCAAGTAGGTTTCACCCTGCCCTTAGAGGGAGGCTATGACTAATATCTACTAAAGGATAAGGTTCTGTGCTCTTAACCGGATTTAATGCAGAATTTCAAGTCACCTCCCTTCCTTTTTTGCTTTGAAAGAGATTTCAGCTCCCTCCTCCTTCTCCCTTTTGGGAACCAGCTGAACCATCTTTAACTGATCTTTTAGAAAACAAATGGTCTACAGAAATAATACAGCAGGTGCCACTGCCCCACAGTGCAGCAGGTATTTTTGCTAGGGTCTGTTTTCACCTGTTGCCTGCTAGGATCTCCCATTAAATGCGTGGCTCCTGCCTTCTGATCATGGAGATGTTGTATGTGTCGTTGTACTTACTCCAGATGCCATCCTGTCTCCTAGTGTTAATTCCACCTGTCTGAGCATACAGCGGAGTGGATCTGCAGCAGAGAACCCAGTCAGGACCTGAGCAGAGTCGAAGAGGGACGTTTACCTCCTGTTCATTCTCTGCACCTGGCAGTTCAGTTCCTTTAACTGGCATTTGTTGAAGGCTTGTCATGAATCAGGCTGGGCCTGTCCTGTGAGCAATGGAGGGAAACTTGACAGCTGTTTATGTCTGTACAAGAAGGGTTTACAATGTGAAGGTAGGGACAAAGAGGAGGCCAATAGGCTGAGTGCCACAAAACCTAGTGACATGCATTCAAGAGAGGGAATAAGGATGGGCTTCCTGGAGGAAGTGACATTGCTGTTAGGATTTTTCATCAACCAGATAACAAAGTCACATTGGCTCATAATCTGAGCGTTATTCACAATGTACAACCTGGAGCAAAAGAAACTATTGCAAAACCGCGTTGTCAATTTGGGGAAATGCTCAAGTCTCAGATGGTTCGTCCTTTAAAAGAATGTGGATTTATTAAATGAATGAATGTTGCAGTGATATATCTAGGAACCCAGCTATTTTTCCAAAAAAATGATTATTTATGGGTGGGAGGGAGAGGAAATGATTCATTCTAGTTGGTTATATCAATCTTTAAAGGTAGCAGAGAAACTATCTGAAGTTTTTGCAGTCTAATCAGATATTCTTTTCTCTCATAGAAGTTGTGGCATATCCTGATTAAAAATATTTAGCTGATTAAATTCTCAAAATATATACAGTAGAAGTATCTGTATATGGTGCTACACACAGGTGAGAACATGTAGATGATTACAAGACTTATAGTACTAGCTCAAATCTGGGACCGATGTTAGACATGCATGCAGGTGTGCGTGTGTGCCCAGTCCTGTCTGACTTTGCGACCCCATGGAGCCTGCCAGCCTGCAGGGGATCTTCCCAACCCAGGGCTTGCACCCACGTCTGCTGTGTCTCCTACATTGGCAGGGGGGTTCTTTACCAGAAGCACCACCTCCTAGACATGTAAAGTCAGTAAATTAAACTCACACTTCAGCAGAAACGCCAAGTACAGTGTTCCATGCTAGATGATATCATCACATTTTTTGGGACTAATTGTAAGATAGAGGGGCCTTAAAAAATTTTTTTTAAATGAATGCCCAGAAGCCATTTTATGGATTTTCATCTCCGAGTAGTAGTTTTCACTTAAACTTTAAAAAAAGAAAACACAATTCTGTGCATCACTGAGTAGAATAATATGCTAGGGAAGAAGACTATTGCAACTGAGGCAGAAGAGGAAGTTGGGTCAGAATGAGGATGAAGAAGAGACCTCAAAGCCCATAACTGGAAATCAAATACTCAAAGGCCAGGGCTGATAAGCACCCCGAGAAGAAGGATTCAAGAATGTCCACCTGCATTTGAAATGCCAAGGTTAGAATGTGAATGCCTTGTTTCTGCAGAAGCTTCATAGCAAGAGCAAAGTGCTGGGTGGGATTCAGTCACTGCAGCAGGCTCAACCTGAGGATGCTCCCAGGAAAGAATCCAGGCCTTGTGCAACTTGCCTGGGAGAGTGAGGACTGGACTTGGCATTGCTGCCTGTTAGATCATGTGGTTGGCAAACCAAAGAACTAAGTAAGATTTCCTTACAAAGCTGGCATGGAGGGCCCAGGGAGAAATCTGGGCTGGTGGAGTCTGGAGGTGACAAAGCCTCAAAGCCTCAGCTAATCCCTGCTAGTTGACTGCAGTGCTTCCAAGGACCACAGGAGGAAATGGTATGTGTGAGTGCGTGCAAACACCACACATACACACATCCTCCGGAAAAAGAGGTGGGAAGACTGTTGATAATATGGGTACTTGAAAATAATCTTTCCTTATAGTTAAGCACCACAGGAAGTCCCTTCACATACACAGTCTCAGAGTTTGATTTTGCATGTGTGCCAAGTTGCTTCAGTCATGTCTGACTCTTTGTGACCCTATGGACTGTAGCCTGCTAGACTCCTCTGTCCATGGGAGTCTCCAGGCAAGAATACTGGAGTGGATTGCCATGCCCTCCTCCCAGGGGATCTTCCCACCAGGGTGAAACCCGAGTTTCTTCTGTCTCCTGCATTGGCAGGCGGGTTCTTTACCACTAATGCCACATGAGAAGCCCAAAAGGTTGATTTTAGGTCCCATTTCTCTCCTAAGAGGATCTTTTTTTTTTTTTCCTTTTAATAGTCTTTAATTTTCGAGCAGTTTTATTGTTGTTCAGTCACTAAGTCGTGTCCAACTCTTTGCAACCCCATGGACTGCAGCATACCAGGTTCTCCTGTCCTTCACTATCTCCTGGAGTTTGCTCAGATTCATTTTAGAGCAGTTTTAGATTATCAGCAAAATTGATCCAAAAGTACTAAGTTCTCATATAGTCTCCAATCCCCTCCCCCAGCCCCCAATCAACATTGCCCACCTGAGTAGTACATCTGTTCCAATCCACGAACCTCCACTGACACATTGTTAACACCAGATTTATAGTTTTCAGGGTGTCCCTGGTGGCTCAGATGGTTAAGAATCTGCCTGCAATGAGGAAGACACAGGTTTGATCCCTGGGTTGAGCAGCTCCCCTGGAGGAGGAAATGGCAACCCACTCCAATATTCTTGCCTGGGAAATCCCATGCACAGAGGAGCCTGGTGGTCTATACTCCGTGAAGTCACAAAGAGTTGGACATGACTGAGCAACTAACACTTAGAGTTTACATCAGGGTGGACTATTGGTGTTATACTTTGGTGGCTTTAGATAAATGTATAATGACGGGCCTTTGCCATTATAGCATCAAACAGAGTATTTTCACTGCCCTGAAAATCCTGTGTTCCATCTGCTCTTCCCTTCATCTTCACTAAACCCTGGCAATCACTGATCTTTTTACTGCCTCCATAACTTTGCCTTTTTAAGAATGTCATATAATTAGAATCACAGAGTACCTAGCTTTTCGTATTGGCTTCTTCTTAAAATGAACTTAAGTTTTCTCCATCAACACAGAATAATATTATGTTGTCTGGATAAGAAGTTTTTTAAACTGGTATTTTAGGGACTTTCCTGGCAGTCCAGTGGTTAAGACTTCGCCTTCCAATGCAGGAGGTGTGGGCTTGATCCCTGGTCAGGGCCAACAAAACACCAAAAAACCAAGAAACCAAAGCCATATTGCCATATTGTAATAAATTCAATAAGAGACTTGAAAAAATAAGCTGACATTTTAGTAAACAGTGCTTTCTGTAATAACGGGTAACATTTGTCTAACATATGCCAGGTATTGACGTGACGTCATTTCAGAAGGCCCTATAAAAAAGTGATTTAGGATTTCCTAGTGACAGAGAAGAAATCTGACTTCTGCTCAAGGTACCTTCAGGGTGTTGGCAGATACGTGGCAGAGCAGGGTTTGATCCTTGCTTGAAGACTGCCACTCCCGTGGTCCTTCCTCCCACCAGACCTAGCTCTCAGCTGTGTGAGATGCCAACACAAGGATATTTGTGGCATCATCCACTCCCGGTGAGATCTTGCTGGATAATGAACTGGTGCCAAAGCAGGCATGCACTGCTCAGTGGATGCGCATTTCTTGTCTCCGTTTTCCCTTGTTCTCCTCTCAATACATCAGCTATTAATATATCTTTACTCCAGTCTTGAATCAGCTCTCTTCCAAGCACTTGAAATAGAAATCCAGGATGAAGGCTTGGGGTTGGCAAAAGAGCGACACTTGGTCCTGATAAGCCACAGAAAGAAAGAAACTCACTGGGCTGATGTGTAGTGTTGTTGGCATATTGGCATCTCACCAAGGGCAGGCACTGTTTGGACTTTGGTGACGGCCTGGATGGGAGTGGCCTTTGGTCAGCATATGTGGTCTTCAAACCAGCTCTAGGTTATACGGGTTGGGAATGAAAGCAGATTCGTCCTGTGAAAGTGAGTTAGAGTGAGAGTCAAGCTTCCCTCACTTTGCCCATGAGAGGGGGACCAGGGTGGGCCAGCCCAAGGTGGAGGCCTCGCTCAACCGTTACATCTGGTCATCCTTCTGGTTACATCAGTGGCCGGGGACGTAGCCTTTCTCATTGGAACTAGATTTTTGTTGTTGTTGTTGTTGTTGTTGGGGGGAGATGCTCAGCTCAGATTTGCTCCCAGGAAGTTTTTAAACAACCCAAGTCGTGCAAGTGGTAAAGACTCCACCTGCCAATGCAGGAGACCTGGGTTGGGAAGATCCCCTCGAGGAGAAAAATGACAACCCATTCCAGTCTTCTTGCCTGAAAAACTTCAGGGGCAAGTGGAGCCTGGCGGGCTACAGTCCATGGGGTTGCAGAGAGTTGGGCATGACTGGGCACCACACACAATGCTACGCAGTACACACCTTTCCCAGTCTGTACAAGGTGGTAGCCTGTGCAAGACGGGGAAAGGAACAGTGGCTCAAAGCTCGAAGAGGAGGGAATGGAGGGAAAGTCTTTTGTGTACAGGGTGTCAGGAGCTGGAGGGAGGAAGGCCTGGGGGTGCAAATGTGGGTGGGCTGGAAATGAGCCAGAAGGAATGGGGGTGTTTCTCAGCTCCTGCAACTAGCCGAGTGGATTTCAGAGGCAACTGTAGAGTCAGATACAGGGTGTATCTGTAAAGCACATACAGGGTGGAAGGAATCACTTCCGAAGGGGCGGGCCCACTGTTGAGACACATGCTTCTCCAACCTGTGCAGGAAGCACCCTTTAAACAGGGCAGAAAGACAGCTGTGTTGCCACACAAGCGGGCACTCTTTCACTGTTCTCAGCTCATTGAACTCCACTAAGAGATCCAAGCAGTCAGTCCTAAATGAAATCAACCCTGAATATTCGTTGGAAGGACTGGTGCTGGAGCTGAAGCAACAATCCTTTCTTTGGCCACCTGACATAAAGAGCCGACTCATTGGAAAAGACCTTGATGCTGGGAAGGATTGAGGGCAGGAGGAGAAGGGGGAGACAGAGGACAAGATGGTCGGATGGCATCACTGACTCAATGGATATGAGTCTAAGCAAGCTCCGGGAGACAGTGAAGGACAGGGGAGCCTGGTGCGCTGCTGTCTATGGGGTCACAAAGAGTTGGACGGGACTTAGCTACTGAACAACAACAAACAAGGAGAGGTCATTTAATGTATTTGTTTTTTAGTTGCTAAGTCGTATTCAACACTTTTGCGACCCCATAGACTGTAGCCTGCCAGGCTCCTCTGTTGATGGGATCTCCCAGGCAAGAAAACTGGAGTGGGTTGCCATTTCTTTCTCCAGGGAATCTTCCCAATCCAGTGATCAAATCTGCATTTCCTGCACTGGCCGGCAAACTCTTTACTGCTGAGCCATGAGGGAAGCCCCTTTAATGTATTTACATGTGTCTGTTTAAAATGGGCATTTTCAGCTCATTTCTCAGACTGATTTCCATTTCTATCTCTTTTTAAGATTCTTTGACTTGGGCGCAATGCTGTTCAAATAGTTAAGTTTCTATACTAACAGATGCATAATCATACTCTACCATGTACTTTGCCCAGGAAGAACATTTAGTGATCCGAAATTCATTATACAGAGTTCACTTGAAGTGAAAAGCTAATGATAGAAAAATGTTCTCCAGGGATCTATTTATAAAATCCCTCCCAAGTAGGCAGAAGAGATGCATTTCCTGTATGGACAAGCATTATTTTCTCTATATGCTTTGTTACAAGGTTTTGGTGAGAAAGAAGCTTTTCTCAATGGCTTTGGTCTAACACTTGCATTGACAGTGAACCTGATTCTTGAATAAGACAACCTCATTCGATGTTTTTGAAATGTGCTATTTATTGCTTGTCTCTCTGGATTTCTTCCTTTCAAGGCAAAGGAGTGTTTGCCCTGAAATTATAGATGCTTTTATCGTGGCAATGGGGCTTGACCGTATTTTTGCATTCCAGAAATTTCTAACTAAAGCTATTGTTGCTGTTGTTTAGTCACTAAGTCGTGTCCGACTCTTTGTGACCCCGTAGACTGCAACATGCCAGGCTCCCCTGTCCTCCGCTATCTCCAGGAGTTTGCTCAAATTCATGTCACTTGAGTCGGTGATGCCATCCAACCATCTCATCCTCTGTCGCCCCCTTCTTCTCCTGCCCTCAATCTTTCCCAGCATCAGGATCTTCCCAGGTGGCACTAGTGGTAAAGAATCCACCTGCCCATGCAGGAAATGAAAGAGACTTGGGTTTGATCCCTGGATCAGGAAGATTCCCTGGAATAGGAAATGGCAACCCACTCCCGTATTCTTGCCTGGGAAATCCAATGGACAAAGGAGCCTGGCGGGCGACAGTTTATGAGGTCACAAAGAGTTGAACTTGACCGAGCACACACACACACACACACACACACACGTACACATGTGAACACACACAAACCATTAAAGATGCTTTTCCTTTTTGTGATGATTATGGAGGTTCTGATGGGGCAAAGTGCCTTATGTCTTAGATTGACTGAGTACTAGGGCTTTTCTTGAAAGACTTCTCACTTGTGAATTTAAGAGGCCAGTGGGTAGCATCTTATTTTCTGGGCCCTGAAATTCAGACCAGTGGGTCTCAAAATGTGTTCCTTGGGCCAACCACATCAGCTTCATCTGGGAACTTGTTAGAAATACAAATTCTCCACTCAGATCTGCTGAATCAGAAACCCTGGTCATGGGCTCCAGCAAATTGGGTTAAAAAAGCCTTTCAGGAGATTTTAATGTATATAACATCTGAGAAGTACTGATTTAGACAGGTAGTGATGCCACAGGTAGGGGACTGCTCCGTTGTGATATGACATGAGCTCATTTTATTGTTCTTCCTGTGCCAGTCCCTGGGTTAAGAGCAGGCAGGCATTCATTTGTTCAATCTTCATAGCCACCCTTTGAGGCTTCCCTGATGACTCAGCAGGTAAAGCATCTGCCTGCAATGCAGGAGACGCATGTATGATCTCTGGGTCAGGAAGATCCCCTGGGGGAGAAAATGGCAACCCACTCTAGTATTCTTGCCTGGGAAATCCCATGCACAGAGGAGCCTGGCGTGCTACAGTCCATGGGGTTGCGAAGAGTCAGACATGACTGAGCGACCGAGCAAAGACACCCTTTGAGGGTGGTTTTCTTATGGATGGAATGGGGCCGGGAGGGGTTACATTATTGCACAGGTACCGCCGCTAGCAGGGAGCAGGGCAGGATGGTAATGGGGGCCTCTGCTGCCCACCCTGCACTTCTGCTGGCCTTGGACACAGTCACCCAGGTGACTGATGGGAATAAGCCCCTTCCTCAAGATTTCTCCCCAGTTTCCTATTTCTTCATTCCTTCCCGTTCGCTCAGTATCTTCTGGGCATCTCTTCTTTCTCGCTCTCACTCTCTACCTCCCCTCTCCCCCTGCTCCATGGAAATGAACTGCTTTAAAATATTCCATCTCATCTTTAACTTTGTTCTCGTTTGGCGCTTCATCAGAATCCAGCCTGGCCAAATCTGAAGCATGGAGCTGAGCCAATACCTGGTGACCTTAGGTTGTGTTGAGAGGCAGTTGGCTTGATTGTGGTCTTTAGAGAAAGCAAAACTGGCAGGGAGGACCATTAAGTTAATATGCCTTTTACCCAAGAGGGAGATGGCTATTAAACGCAGTAAGCTGTGCTTGTGCTATACAAGGTGGGGTCTGTAGGCATTGTCTGAACTCATAGGGAGCTGGAGGGCTAAGGTCTAAGATACTAATCTGAGCGAACCAGTCAAGAAATCAACATTTGTACTCTAAATTAACATAAAATATGAAGACAGTGCATGAATGGCAAGTATAAAACATTAAGGAAAAACAACTGAGAGCTTAGAAATAAACCCTCACAATTAAGTTTGGTTGATTTCAACAAGGACGCCAAGACAATTCAATGGGGAAAGAATAGTCTTTTGTAACAAATCATTCTGGGACAATGGAATCAATACACAAAAGAATGAAGTTGGACCCCTACCTCACACTATATGTAAAACATTAGCTTGAAATGAATCAAATGCATAAAGGTAAGAGTTAAAACTATAAAACTCTCGGAAAAAAACATAGGGGTAAATCTTAATGACCTTGGATTTATCCAAGGATTCTTAGCTATGACACCAAAAGTAACAGCAACTAAAGGCAGGGGAAATAGACAAGTTGGACTTCATCAAAAGTAAAAACGTGTGATGATGCTATCAAGAAAGTAAAAGGACAGCCCATAGAATGGGAAAAAATATTTGCAAATCATATATCTGATAAGGGACCTATATCTGGAATATATTATTTAAAAAACTCTTAGGGGGCAAATAATTCAATTTTTAAAAATAGTCAAAGAATCTGAATAGATTTTTCTTCAAAGATGATCCACATCCTGAGTCATTTGAGAAATGTCAATTAAAGCCACAGGAAATACTATTTCATACTCACTCAATTGGCAATTATTATTTTTGCTTTTGAATTTTTAATTTTATATTGCAGTATAGCCAATTAACAGTGTTATAATGTGATAGTTTCAGGTGAACAGAGAAGGGACTCAGCCATACATATGCATCCATTCTCCCCCAAACTCCCTTCTCATCCAGGCTGCCAGATAACATTGAGCACAGGTCCATGTGCTATACAGCAGGTCCTTGTTGGTTATCCATTTTAAATATAGCAATGTGTATATGACCATTCCAAACTCCCTAACTTTCCCATCCCCCTGGCAACCATAAGTTCATTTTATAAGTCTGTGATTTTTACAAAAAAAAAAAAAAAAAGAAGAAGAAGATAAACAGGTGTTGGTGAGAATGTGGAGAATTTGGACCGCTAGTAGGAATGTAAAATGGTGCAGTCTCTTAGGAAAACAGATTTGCATTTCCTTATAAAGTTAAACATAGAGTTACCGTTTGATCCAGCAACCCCACTCCTAAGTATACACACAAGGAAAATGAAAACAGATGTGTACACAAAACCTTGTACATGAATGTTCACATGAGGATTATACACCACAGCTCAAAACAGGAAGCAACCCAAATGCCCATGAACTGATGAACGGCTGTACAAAACGTGTTCTGTCTATGCAACAGAATATTATTTGGCAAGGAATAAGAACGAATGAAGGCTTGATGCATGCTACGACTTGGTTGAACTTTGAAAACATTATGCGTAGTGAAAGAAGGAAGTCACTAATGACTAATAACAGAATTCCATGTATATGAAACTCCAAAACTGGCAAATCTCTAGAAATGGAAAGCAGATATACTTGCCTTCTGTAGGGTGCATTTGAATTTAAAATATCATGGAGAAAGAGTACAGGTTTTCCAGGGTGATGAAATGTTCTAAAATTGATTGTGGTGAAGACTATATAATTCTGTGAATATACTAAAACCCACTGAATTATACACAATAAGTGGGTTAATTGTACTGTATGTGAGTTATGTCTGAGTAAAATTACTAAAAAAAAAAAAATGAAAAAAAAAAACCATTAAGGATATATGCCTAATTCTTCCTTCTTCAAGCCTCATCCATCCAGTCAGCATCTTGCCTTCTCCCCACCACACCCCGCCCCCTTCCCTCTTCCGACTCATCTTCCTGTGGCCCCAGAAGTGAGCAAGGCCCCCAAGGTTCTCTCCTGCTCTTTTCCTTCTTTCTTGGGAGAATCCAGTTCTGTGGTTCTTATTTCAAAGCCTTTCAAATCTCTATCTCGGGTTCTGACAGCTCTCCGCCCACGTTGCCAACTGCCCGCCGATATTTCCGTGTGGATGTCTCCCACTTAACTTGCCTCAAACCAACTTGATCCTTCCTTTTTCCCTTTCTCCCCACCCCAGATCATTCTCCCAGCTGCCCTAGTCCTATGAATGATATGACTTTTCTTCCGCTTACCTGCACTTGAAAATTGAAGTCTGTCTTGAAATGCTTCCTCTCTCATCTGCTCTTGTCATTCAGGGGCTGAGCCTGATGGATGCTCATCTCCTAGTACTTCGTTCCTTCTTCTTTTCTTCCCTTGCCTGCTGTCTCTCTCTTCTGTGGTTCAGCCCGATGTAGGAGGGCTCACTCGCATTCTAACTATTCTAACTGGCCACAAGTAAGTATAGAATGTGAGTTGTGGAAGAAAAGGAACCTAGTCATGACCTAAGGGAGGGCTTTAAAACTCTGCCCTGAACTGCATGCAGGAGATTTTGCAAGAGAGTTGGACGAAAGAACTTGAAACCCAAGGGCCTGGAGAGAAAACCATTAATTAATAAAGCAGTTCATCTTGGGGACATTGACACCTATGGCCCAGGGTGAGGGTTGAGAGAGCCTTCTAGTCTTAGGCCAGTGGCCACGGGGACATCTGAACCAGGGGTGTATATGTATGCCGCCTCTAGGTCGTGTCTGACTCTTTGCGATCCCATGGACTGTGGCCCGACAGACTCCTCTGTCCATGAGACTTCCCAGGCAAGAACACTGGAGTGGGTTGCCATTTCCTTCTTCAGGGGGTCTTTCCGACCCAGGGATGGAACCCACAACTTCTCCTTGGCAGGCAGGTTCTTTATCACTGAGCCTCCAGGGAAGCCCAGACCAGGGGTGGATGTACTAAAATATGTCTGCGCTCCTTGGTAATCAGCCACTGTGCCGAGCCCCCAACTGCCCCCACAAGGGCCCTCTGGCCCCCAGGATGGCCTGAGGCTTCCTGCCACACAGAGATCCTGAGAAGCCCTGCGGGTGGCCATGCTATCATGTGGAGTCGGGCGGCTCTGACTCTACAGCCACCTGGCTTCAATTTCAGTGCTTTCCCATGGCCACCAAACCCAATCCACACTCCTTGGCATGCTCAGCACCCATCCACATTAACCTGATCACAAACTAGTGCCCTGGTCTACTTTCCGTCACTCCCTAGACTGCACTGCCCCCGTTCATGACTTGTGCTATTTCTGCATCAAATTCTGGTTTTGCTTTTCTCTCCCTGCTCTACTGAAATTCTTTCTCTCCAACCAAGGTCTTGCTCATATGCTACCAAAAAGTCATCCCAGAGGCCTTCTTCCTCACTGATATCATCAGGTACATAGAAAAATTATACTGACATTTACAAGCAGTCAGGAAGCAGCAGTTAGAAGTGGACATGGAACAACAGACTGGTTCCAAATAGGAAAAGGAGTACGTCAAGGCTGTATATTGTTACCCTGCTTATTTAACTTATATGCAGAGTACATCATGAGAAATACTGGACTGGAAGAAACACAATCTGGAATCAAGATTGCCGGGAGAAATATCAATAGCCTCAGATATGCAGATGACACCACCCTTATGGCAGAAAGCGAAGAAGAACTAAAGAGCCTCTTGATGAAAGTGAAAGAAGAGAGTGAAAAAGTTGGCTTAAAACTCAACATTCAGGAAACGAAGATCATGGCATCTGGTCCCATCACTTCATGGGAAATAGATGGGGAAACAGTGGAAACAGTGTCAGACTTTATTTTTTGGGGCTCCAAAATCACTGCAGATGGTGACTGCAGCCATGAAATTAAAAGACGCTTACTCCTTGGAAGAAAAGTTATGACCAACCTAGATAGCATATTCAAAAGCAGAGACATTACTTTGTCAACAGAGATCCGTCTAGTCAAGGCTATGGTTTTTCCTGTGGTCATGTATGGATGTGAGAGTTGGACTGTGAAGAAGGCTGAGAGCTGAAGAATTGATGCTTTTGAACTGTGGTGTTGGAGAAGATTCTTGAGAGTCCCTTGGACTGCAAGGAGATCCAACCAGTCCATCCTAAAGGAGATAAGTCCTGGGTGTTCATTGGAAGGATTGATGTTGAAGCTGAAACTCCAGTACTTCGGCCACCTGATGCGGAGAGCTGACTCATTTGAAAGGACCCTGATGCTGGGAAAGATTGAGGGCAGGAGGAGAAGGGGACAACAGAGGATGAGATGGTTGGATGGCATCACCGAATCGATGGACACGGGTTTGGGTGGACTCCGAGAGTTGGTGATGGATATGGAGGCCTGGTGTGCTGCAGTTCATGGGGTCACAAAGAGTCAGACACAACTGAGCGACTGAACTGATATATATTTCTTACATATGCTATATATGCATTTTATATATGTATATATTTAATATATATTTTATGTATTTATTATATATATTACTATATAGAACTGGATGTATTATTTTTGATGTTTAATTTATAGTTCTATTCATTTACTGGCTGTGCTGGGTCTCTTCGCTGTGCAGGCTTCTCACTAGCTGAGGCAAGCTGGGGCTGCTCTAGCTGCGGTGTGCGGGCTGCTCATTGCAGTGGCTGCTCTAGATGTGCGGGCTTTAGCAGTTGTGACACATGGGCTCAGTAGTTGCAGCTCAGAGGCCAAATAGCTGCGGCTCACCGGCTTAGTTACTCCACGGCACGTGGGATCTTCCCGGACCAGGGGTCAAATCTGTGTCTCTTGCATCTCCTGAATTGGCAGGTGGATCTTTACCCCTGAGTCACCAGGGAAGCCCCTAATTGAATGTACTGTTACAATCAATTTTTTTAAACGGCATACAGCATATTTTTTTAATTTTTATTTATTTGGCTGCACTGTACAACATATGGGATCTTAGTCCCCTGACCAGGGATTGAAACCACATCCCCTGCATTGGCAGCACAGAGTCTTAACCAGGTAATGCCTATATTCAATTTTTATAACCCAGTATCTTCCAGTTGTTATAAGGTTACTTTAGATGTAGTAAGCAAAACAGCTCTGCTTCCCCAGCCAGGTAGCTGGTGGCTACCCTGTAGCCAACCACACAGCCTCATGGCTGTCTGTCCTGTCTGCTCACCTAACTGTACGCCGATGGCTCCCAGGTGGGTGATTCTAGCCTTACACACCCCTCTTTGCCTTTGGCAAAGGAAATATCCTGGGTCTTAGCTTTGGCAGGGAAAGAATGACATCCTGAAGACACAGAATTCACAGCCTTTCCTGCCACACCTCGTACTTAAATGTCTCATCTTAAATTAAACCTCATGTGCTTCGGGATGTAAGCTGTACTGTGACTGAGAGCGAAACATTTTATTTCAACAACTTCTTCTATATATATTTTTTAAAGTAGGGACTGTTGTAGCTTTCCCGAACTGACAGAAAGGATGTTTCATGTAAAAATTAATACCCTGTTGGAAAAAGAGGGGGAAAAAAAATTCCCAACACACTCTCAGGGGTTTCCAAGTGGATCAGAGCTCATATTTTATATCCTAGACACTGAACTGAGGATCTTAGAGTTTGTTTAGGTTCAATGACCTGTTGCAGCATCTCAGGGTCAGAGGAGTCATGGGTGACTTCCTTTCCTAGTTATCCCTACCATTGTTAACAAGATAAATGGAAAAGACCTGCCAAGCCCTGGAACCATAGAAATAAAATAAGGCCAATTTCAAGAAACGAAGCTTGATTTAAATCCTGACTTGCACCCCCACCGCTTGCTGCCTGCTCCTCCCACTCCCTGACAGTCAGATCTGGGAGAAGGTTACAGACACTGCTGGGAAATTATAGTTATCCAGCCCCTTCATGCGTGGGGCCTGGGCTACCCACTAGGGCTTCTGGAATAAAGAAGGAAAGCTTCCATCTGAGCGCCTGAACCCATAGGACAGGGCCTGCATGGGTGTGAGAGCCGGGCCCTGGATCTTGATCTGAATTTATACCCTTCCTTTTGCAAGCAGTCAGCATGCTGCCCCTTCTGAGAACATGAATATTCACTCTGCCATTAATGGGAATGCTATTCCCACCGCCAATGGAGGAAAAATGCCCAGAAACATGTTTAATGGATTTTTTTTCTTTTTGATGCTTGAATATACTGCAGTGATTTCCTGCTTCCAAAAAGGACACGTTGATAACTTTTCCATATGGTAATTTTCTGTTCTGATGGTTAGTGGCAAGGCCATTTTTAATACTAAATTCCTAACAGTCAGCAGAATTTTGTCCAGTTTTCAACTGGGAAGACCCATTAAGTTTTCCTAGAGGAAGTCGTTATTTCTTCCTTATTCAGAGTGAATAGACATCTTTGTCCCCAAACCCAGAGTCATCTTGTCTTCTCATATGTGGCTTCGGGGTCATGACAGATGGAAGGTTACAGACCTAAGGCTCCCTCCCTGACGGGCATGTCGTTCTCACGTCCAGAGACACGGGCAGGAGGTTCACTCAGGTTACCTTTTGCAATAACACACTGTTTGTCAGTGTTGTCAGGGCAGACAGTGCCAGACTGAGGACAGAACTCTTTTTTCCATGCAGAGAGCGCTCTCAATGCAAGCCAAGCTCCCTGCCCCGCAGGCTGTCTCACACAACTTAAAAAATTAAAACTGCCTGTCCCCTAAAAATATCAAAGAAGACGCTTTCAAAACTTACTTAGTATTTCTAGCCTTTCCTCCTGTGGCTGGTATCAACAGCAGAAGAAACTACACGTACCTACTTAACAGAAATGAGGCAGACAATTGTAAAGATGGCATTAGCTATGGAAATAACACGAATTTGGAGGTCTGACGAGCGCCTATGTGATTTACAACTCTCACCCATTAGAACTGTGAACTTTCATTTATAAAAGGCACATTGCCGCCTGAATGACCACCTCATATAAAAGGTAAATGAAAATCAGCCTTTTCAGATGCTATTTTGCGCAACCCTTCAATTCTGTGACCTCTTTCTTTCCCACTTGCTTCTGTGAGTTAAACTGTTTTCAACTTGCAGGCTGAAGCAAACGATGCTTTTTGAAGCTTGGGTTTATTTACTGTAAGTCTCCTACACATGAATCTTCAAATTGCGAACTTTCAAAGATGCAAAGTGCATTCACTCGTCTCATCATGTAAGTCAGTTCCGTGTCTCATGTATGTGCATCCTCTACAAGTGATTGTGCTTTTGTGTACTTCACTGCTGCTGCTGTTCAGATGCTCAGTGGTATCTTGGTCTTTGCAGCTCCATGGACTGCAGCACACCAGACTTTCCTGTCCTTCACTATCTCCCGAAGTTTGCTCAAACTCATGCCCACTGAGTTGATGATGCCACCCAACCATCTCATCCTCTGATGCCCTCTTCTCCTCTGGCCCTCCATCTTTCCCAGCATCAGGGTCCTTTCTAATGAGTTGGCTCTTTGCATCCGGTAGCCAAATACTGGAGCTTCCCCTTCAGCATCAGTCCTTCCAAGGAATAACCAGGGTTGATTTTCTTTAGGATTGACTGGTTTGATCCCCTTGCTGTCCATGGGACTCTCAAGAGTCTTCTCTAGCACTAGAGTTCAAAAGCATCAATTCTTTGGCACTCAGCCTTTTTTCTGGTCCAACTCTCACATCCATACATGACTAGTGGAAAAACCATAGCTTTGATTATATGGACCTTTGTCAGCAAAGTGATGTCTCTGCTTTTTAATACCTGGTCAACTTTTCTCCTGGAAGTAGGATTGAGAAAGAACTGGCCTAAAAAGAGGTCTTTGAAAAAAAGAAAAAAAGATACACTGCATCCCAGCCTCTCATTCCTTCCAAGGAAATTTCTCTTGGAGCTTCGAAAACACCACAGGCATCAGAATGGAATAAGAGCCTGTGGCAACTCCAAGGCTTTGCCTGATGAATCTCTGGTATTTAACAAAAAAGCCTTTATTTCATTGTCCAAGGAAGCAGTTGTATCCAGCCTCCAATCCAGGACCAACCTTGATTTCCTTTGCCATCATCCTCCCTATCACTGTCTCCAGAACACTAGAAAGGACCTAATTTTCAGGCCGCTCTTGCTAAGTACCACATATGAGGACAAGAACAAGCATAAGCTTTTTAAGAGCTTACCACTACAGACACATACACAGAGTGTAGGTTATGCTTGGCATATAAAACCTATTTCTGAGAAAAAATCAACTCACATATTTAAGGGGAGGGAGGTGGGTGGGGGTTTCAGGATGGGGAACACATGTGCACCCATGGCTGATTCATGTCAATGTACGGCAAAAACCACTACAATGTTGTAAAGTAATTAGCCTCCAATTAAAATAAATTAATTTTTTAATGACAATATATAGCTTACATTGTTAATATAATATAGAAAAGCGTAAGAAAGAAAACAAGTCTCTTTATATATACGTATATATGTCAGTCTTAGTTGCTCAGTCGTGTCCAACTCTTTGCAGCCCCATGAACTGAAGCTGGTCAGGCTCCTCTGTCCATCGAATTCTCCAGGCAAGAATACTAGAGTGGGTAGCCATTCCCTTCTCCAGGGGATCATCCCAACCCAAGGATTGAACCTGGGTCTCCTGCATTTCAGGCAGATTCTTTACAGTCTGAACCACTAGAGAAGCCCATATATATGTTTATACAGGCACAAACACATATGTATGTGTACCTACCTACACATGAGACTCAGACAGCGTAGAAATAGAAAGTCAATACAATACAAAAGTCAGTCTTCCCTTTCCTTTTCAGGTCTCTCTCCAACAAAATAACTATTGTGAACTTGTCTTGATTCCTTCCAGAAATTAAAGAACTATACTTACAGTGCTCACACACTCACATGTACATATTTTACAGAGGGGTCAACATATGCAGACACACTACAAATAACAAATGCTGGAGAAGGTGTGGAGGAAAGGGAAGCCTCCTACACTGTTGGTGGGAATGTAAGTTGGTGCACCCACTATGGAAAACAGTATAGAGGTTCCTCAAAATACTAAAGAGGGTTACCATAGGACCCAGCAATCCAACTGCTGGGCATATAACCAGACAAACTTTAATTCAGAAAGATACATGCACCCCTGTATCTTTCATTGCAGCACTATTTACAATACCCAGGACATGGAAAAAACCCAAATGTCCATCAATAGATGAAAATGGATAAAGAAGAGGTGGCACATATAGACAATGGAACATTCAGTTCAGTTCAGTCGCTCAGTCGTGTCCAACTCTTTGCGACCCCATGAATCACAGCACGCCAGGCCTCCCTGTCCATCACCAACTCCCAGAGTTCACTCAGACTCACGTCCATCGAGTCCGTGATGCCATCCAGCCATCTCATCCTCTGTCGTCCCCTTCTCCTCCTGCCCCCAGTCTCTCCCAGCATCAGAGTCTTTTCCAATGAGTCAACTCTTCGCATGAGGTGGCCAAAGTACTGGAGCTTCAGCTTTAGCATCAGTCCTTCCAAAGAAATCCCAGGGCTGATCTCCTTCAGAATGGACTGGTTGGATCTCCTTGCAGTCCAAGGGACTCTCAAGAGTCTTCTCCAACACCACAGTTCAAAAGCATCAATTCTTCGGCGCTCAGCCTTCTTCACAGTCCAACTCTCACATCCATACATGACCACAGGAAAAACCATAGTCTTGACTAGACGGACCTTAGTCGGCAAAATAATGTCTCTGCTTTTGAATATGCTATGTAGGTTGGTCCTAATTTTATATTCCTCAGCCATAAATAGAAGGAAATAATGCCATTTGCAGCAACGTGGATGGAACTAGATATTGTCATACTGAGTGAAGTCAGTCAGTCAAAGAAAGACAAGTATCATATGATATTGCTTATATGTGGAATCTAAAACATGGCACAAGCAAACTTATCTATGAGACAGAAACAGAGTCAAAGGCATAAAGAACAGATCTGTGGTTGCCAGGGGGGAGGGGAGTGGGGAAGGGATGAAATGGGAGTTTGGAATTAGCAGATACAAACTGTTATATATAGAATGGGTAAACAAGAAGGTCCTACTTCTTCATCTAAGCCCAATTACCTCTCAGATACCCCACCTCCAAAAATAAAGGTCCTACTCTATAGCCCAGGGAACTATATTCAGTATCATGTAATAAACCATAATGGAAAAGAATATGAAAAAGAATATATATATATGCATGTGTATGTATATATATATAACTGAATTACTGTGCTATATAGTAGAAATTAACACAACATTGTAAATCAGCTATACTTCAATAAAATAAATACATAAAGATTGGCTTTTTCACATAGTATGTGTGGTCTCAGCACATGCAGACACACCCCCTTCTTTGTCCTGACTGCATAATATTCAGATCCCCTGGAGAAGGAAATGGCAAGCTCCTCCAGTATTCTTGCCTGGGAAATCCCATGAACAGAGGAGCCTCGTGGGCTACGGTCCATAGGGTCACAAAGAGTCGGACAAACTGAGTGACTTTCACTTTATTATAGACTGCTACTGCTGCTGCTAAGTCGCTTCAGTCGTGTCCAACTCTGTGCAACCCCATAGACGGCAGCCCACCAGGCTCCTCCATCCCTGGGATTCTCCAGGAAAGAACCCTGGAGTGGGTTGCTATGTCCTTCTCCAATGCATGAAAGTGAAGAGTGAAAGTGAAGTCGCTCAGTCGTGTCCGACTCTTAGCGACCCCATGGACTGCAGCATACCAGGCTCCTCCACCCATGGGATTTTCCAGGCAAGAGTACTGGAGTGGGTCTAGGTTTTCTTAAATGATAGAAATTTATTGTCTCACAATTCTGGAGGCTAGAAATCCAAGGTGAAGGTATTGGCAGAGCTGGTTCTTTCTGAGAGCCAAGAGGGAAGGATCTCATCCATGCCTCTTGTTAATGGTGGTCATTGTGACTGTCTCTGTTCCCTTTCTTTATGGACACCAGTCATTTTGGATTAGGGCCCACTCTCATGACCTCACTTTAACTTGATGGTCAATGTGAAGACCCTGTCTCACATTCTAAGTTACTAGGAGGTGGGATGCCAGTGTATCTTTTAAGGGGAGATGCAATTCACCCCATTACCCCATACAATGGAATACTATGCAGTCAGGACAAAGAAAGGGGTGTGTCTGCATGTGCTGAGACCACACATACTATATAAAACAGGTAAACAACAAGGTCCTACTGTATAGCACGGGGCACTACATTCAGTATCCTGTTAATAAACCATAATGGAAAAGAACATGAAAAGGAATAATTATATAGATGTATAACTGAATCACTTTATTGTATACTAGAAACTGACATGACGTTGTAAATCAATAACACTTCAATTTCTGAAAAAAGAAAGGACTCAGGTGGGCTCAGCTCGGGTCAGGCTCTAGGGCCAGGACCCACCTGGAGCTGTATCACGGGTACTAACCAGAGTAAGCTTGGAATGATGGGAGTGGTGTGGTGGGTGGGAACACCTCCCAGTGAAGGAGGTTTGGGGCATACACTTGCCTGGGGGCTCCTGGGTCAACGGAACCTTCCTGTGTGCCTGTGTGTGCTCAGTGGTGTCTGACTCTGCGACCACATGGACTGTAGCCCTTCAGGCTCCTCTCTCCATGGGGTTTCCTAGGCAAGAACACACTCCAGGGGCTCTTTCCAGCCCAGGGATGGAACCCAGGTCTCTTGGGCCTCCTGAAGTGGCAGGCGGAGTTGTTACCAAGCGTGTTATGTGCCCCGTAGAATCTTCCCCAGAGAGGAATTCCAGCAGCGCCATCATTCGGAAAAGACCTAAGCCTTCATCCTGCCCATCCAAGGGCTCTGGGCAGCTCCTTGGACCCAAGCAGAGGTGCTCTGCCCATGTGGAGTCCACCACGTACCTCCCTCCCCAGACCTGTGAGCTGTGCCATCCTTCCCGGCAGAAGTGGAAGCCAGCAGAAACAACTGTCAAAACAAGGCTGGGTTCTGGCTGCCGGAAAATCTGGGCTATGGCAGAGGCTCAGCGCCTGCCAAGCGAAATACCAGTTTGGAGATGTCACTGGCTTGCAATTTAAAGAATAACTCGACTAGCACTTGAGGTTATTTAGAAAAATACCTTCAGTCACGTGCTTTCCAGTATGTTGTGTGGGATGAATCATCCGTACCCAGCCCAGAGTGAATTTAATTACAATCCCCTCCCATGTTGCTTCTTTTAAAACTTGACCTTCTTTACTGGTTGCTATTCAAATTCGGCAAAAGATCAACTTGTTTTTTTCTTCCTTTCTTTCTTTGAAGCCAAGGAGGAACATTCTAGAACTGAACAGATTCAGGCAGGAACAAGGGACCCAGCACCCAGGGAGAAGCCTTGCAGGATGGCTGTGATAACAGATTACCTTTCATTACTGAGAACATGGCATTTACCTGCGAGAGCTATAAAATAACTTGTGCCATCAACTGTACCCAGCTTAAAAGCAAAGCCAAACACCTAAGGTATCACAAACAGAATTGCTTTTTAGTAACCGGACAAGATTGTGCCAGCCAAGCAGGCTTGGTATATGTGCTTCTAAGTGGGGGGTCACTGTTCACACCCAAACCTGGGGTTCCGTGGTGGCTCAGATGGTAAAGAAGCTGTCTGCAGTGAGGGAGACCCAGGTTCAATGCCTGGGTCGGGAAGATCCCCTGGAGGAGGAAACGGCAACCCACTCCAATATTGTTGCCTGGAGAATCCCATGGACAGAGGAGCCTGGCAGGCTACAGTCCATGTTGTCACAAAGAGTCAGACATGACTGAGCGACTAACACTTCACTTATTAATATAAACAAAGAGAAATCTGCTTTCCCAAATCCAGGGATCCTTGCTCGTCTGTGTGGTATTTGGAGAACCACTCCTGCCAGGGAGGTTTCCTCGCAAGCACACCCTCAGGGCAGGATGCCTCGGGCTTGTCTGAGCACTGATGCGTCCAGTGGGTTAAACATGCCCCTCTGCTCCCAGTCCTAATACAGCTGCTGCTTCTCAGAGCCCGGATCCCAGTGGCTCAGCGTGGGCTCTGAAGTCACTGCCCCACAGCGCTCTTACAGCTCTGGGACCAGCAGCAAATGACGCAACCCTCTCTGCATCTGAGTCTCCTCCTTAGATAAATGGAGACCAGCATAGGAATCCCCAGGCTGTAGAGCTGTTGTGCTGGTGAGATGAGATCATCAAGGTGCCTGGTACACACGAGGGGTTCAACACACAGGAGTCTGTTCTGTAGTCACCATAATGCTGAGTTCAAACCAGAACCGAGCAAGACTGGCCATTAAGCGGAAGGCAAAGTCTTTTTTAAAAAGTATATGAAGTTTTTGGCTGGGCTGGGCCTTCTTTGCTGTGTGTGTAGGCCGGGGTTGCAGTGCAGGGGCTTCTCACCGCAGTGGCTTCTCCTGCTGTGCAGCCCGGATTCTAGGGCGCTCGGCTTCAGGAGCTACAGCACGTGGGCCCAGTGGTTGTGGTTCCCGGGCTCTAGAGCGCAGGCTCGATAGTTGTGGTGCACGGGCTTGGTTGCCCCACGGCAGGTGATATCTTCCCGTACCAGGGACTGAACCCGTGTCTCCTGCACTGGGAGGTGGATTCTTAACCACCGGACCACCAGGGAAGCCCAAAGGCAGAGTCTTGCAGCCATGAATCACAACAGCATTTCAGGCTTGTTGCCTGCTTTCCACTCTCCAGGCTGCCACCCCTGATGCCTCATGTCATCTTTCAGTGGCCCCATATGACGGCGGGGGTGGGTGAAGACCCTCAGCCTAGTCTGTGGGGAAAGCAGCTGAGGCTTAGACGGCACACCCCACCTGAAGGAAGAGCCAACCCCGGGCCGGTACAGCCTGGGACCGCATGAGTGACGGCGTTGAGCACCGCCAGCCACAGGGCAGGGGGCGTTAGGTTTGTAGGGTGAGAGCCCCACCCAGAGCAGGCACCCAGCGAGCACCTTCTTCACTGATGCTCCCCGAGGCCTGGCTTGGGCTGCTCACCACATCACACCCTAGAAGCTAGAGATCAGCCACCATAGCTTGTTACTGTGGTTATTTTATCTCAAGGGCCAGAATGGGCTGAATCTGTGATTTAACAGACAGCCTCCAAAGAATCTACTGCAACGCAGGAAACCCGGGTTCAATCCCTGGGTCAGGAAGATCCCCTGGAGAAGAAAATGGCAACCCACTCCAGTATTCTTGCCTGGGAAATTCCATGGGCAGAGGAGCCTGGTGGGCTACAGTCCTTGCTGTCTCAAAGAGTCAAACACAACTGAACGACTAACACTTTTACTCACTTTCACTTCATCACGAGACCAGAACCCGGGCCAGAGGCAGGAGGAAACTCTGGAGTAAACACCTGGGCAAGGGACTTCCCTGGTGGTCCAGTGGTTAAGAATTCAACTTCCAATGCAGGGGATGTGGGTTCGAGCCCCAGTCGGGGAACAAGGATCCTACGTGCTGCAACTACTGAGCTCATGGGAGCTGTGTCGCCTCAGGCAAGCCCCTTAACTTCTCTGGACTTCAATCTCTGCCCTGTGGGGAGAATACTGTTGTCAACTTCACAGGGTTATTGTGAGGCCTACACGAAACCCAAGCTGGAATCAAGATTGCCGGGAGAAATATCAATAACCTCAGATATGCAGATGACACCACCCTTATGGCAGAAAGTGAAGAAGAACTAAAAAGCCTCTTGATGAAAGTGAAAGTGGAGAGTGAAAAAGTTGGCTTAAAGCTCAACATTCAGAAAACGAAGATCATGGCATCTGGTCCCATCACTTCATGGGAAATAGATGGGGAAACAGTGGAAACAGTGTCAGACTTTATTTTTTTGGGCTCCAAAATCACTGCAGATGGTGATTGCAGCCATGAAATTAAAAGATGCTTACTCCTTGGAAGAAAAGTTATGACCAACCTAGACAGCATATTGAAAAGCAGAGACATTACTTTGCCGACTAAGGTCCATCTAGTCAAGGCTCTGGTTTTTCCTGTGGTCATGTATGGATGTGAGAGTTGAACTGTGAAGAAGGCTGAGCGCTGAAGAATTGCTGCTTTATGGTGTTGGAGAAGACTCTTGAGAGTCCCTTGGACTGCAAGGAGATCCAACCAGTCCATTCTGAAGGAGATCAGCCCTGGGATTACTTTGGAAGGAATTATGCTAAAGCTGAAACTCCAGTACTTTGGCCACCTCATGCGAAGAGTTGACTCACTGGAAAATACCCTGATGCTGGGAGGGATTGGGGGCAGCAGGAGAAGGGGACGACAGAGGATGAGATGGCTGGATGGCATCACTGACTCGATGGACGTGAGTCTGAGTGAACTCCGGGAGTTGGTGATGGACAGGGAGTGCTGCGATTCACAGGGTTGCAAAGAGTCGGACACGACTGAGCAACTGAACTGAACTGAACTGAACTGAAACGATACAGGAGGGGCTTATCACAGTTTCCAGAACAGGGTAAGGGCTTTAAAATATTAGATAGTGTTAGAATATTTTTTTATACCTTCAGCATATCTTGAGGCCATTTGGATGGCTCTTGGTTTCTGACCAGAACAAAGCAAAACCTGGGTATGACGGATGATCCTTTCCCTTAGAGGGATTCTTAGAGGAAAATCATAGTTCCTCATGCTCGGTTCCCAATGGCCACCACTTCTCCTGGAAAGAATGAGTCTAGTTATTGAGCAGTGTTTTTCTGACAGTTGACTTCCTCTCTCTCAAAGCACTTGGAATTCTATTTTTGTGTTTAACTGCAGTTAGAGTGCTTCCATTAATTTCCATATGGGCCCTTCAGTGAATTGACGGTGTCTGTGGAAGCCAGACTTTCCTAAAAGATGGTCATGTCTGCCAAGGTCTTTTATTTACTGGCCCCAACACTCCGTTTTTGACCAGTGGAGTTTTATTAACTCTTGCAATGCTTAATACCTGTGATAGAGTCCATGATCTAGGTAGCATTTAGAAAACCAGAGGCCTTAAGAAATGAAGCAGGACTTCTCTGGTGGCTCAGTGGTTAAGAATCTACCCGCGGGCAACAGAGACACAGACAGAGAGAACAGACCCATGGGCACAGCAGGGAAGAAAAGGGAAGGACGAGCTGAGAGAGCAGTGTGGAAACATACACACTACCATATGTAAAGTAGACAGCCAGTGGGAATTTGCTATATGAGTCAGGGAGCTCAAATCAGGTGCTCTGTGACAGCCTAGAGGGGTGGGAAGTGGGAGGGAGACTCAAGAGGGAGGGGACATGTGTGTACCTATGACTGATTCATGTTCATGTATGGCAGAAACCAACACAACACTGTAAAGCAATTATCGTCCAATTAAAAATAATTCAACATTAAAAAAAAAAAAAAAGAATCCGCCTGCCAGTTCAAGGTTTGATCCCTGGTCTGGGAAGATCCTTGGTGCTGCACAGCAATTAAGCCCGTGTGCCACAGCTATTACATGTGCTCTAGAGCTTGTGCTCCATGATAATAGAAGTCGCCACAATGAGAAGCCCATGCACCGCAGTCAGAAAAAAGTCTGGGCAGCAACAAAGACCCACACAGCCAAAAATAAATAATAATTAAAAAGAAAAGAAATGAAGCAGTTCACTAGGAACAGCCCAGGCCATAGTCTCCAGAATCACTGGACCTACAAAAATTCATGCCTGCTTCCCCTCATTAGAGACACCAAGACCCCTTCATCCATTTTTCTAATATCTCCCTGCCTCTAAGATGAGTCTTTCCATCAAAGTGGTGATGAAAACCTTTCCATCACAGAATTGAAACTTATTTTAACAGTAGAATTTTAAAATGTATTCGGTGAAATAGGATGCAGAGATTTGTCAAAGGGCATCTCTTTCAGCTTGTTATACTCTCATTACAGCTTCCGCCCTCAAACTGTTTTATCAGAGGAGTGATATACCCTTTGAGTACCCTTTGACAGCCCAAACTATCATCTTTCAGATGACAGATGGATGCCTGAATAAGAAGAATGAATTTTTCTAATGTTGTCTCCTGATCAGGATGGAGGAGCCACGTTCTCTCTCCCGGGCTATTGCATCTGCCTTCTAGCAAGTCTCACTCATTTCTGTCTCTCCACTCCTCTGCCCTTCCGATGTATCATCTACTCAGAAGCCAAGATGAGCTTTCAAAAAGCAGAGCCGATGCTCTTATAAGGACTGTTGTTGGCTTCTTCCACACCAGGATAAAATCTGACCTCCTCAGCACACCTTGGGGGTCTCTGGAGACCTTCCTTCTTTAGCTCTCAGCCATGTGTCCATCTCCTGCCCACTGGAGACACTTTCTCTCCCAGCCTCCTCCCATCCTCAGTATGGCTCCTTTCTGGACCAGGAGCACCCTCCCTGCTGTTCTCCACTTCTGAGGTCCAGGCATGCCTCACATCCCAACTCCAGCACCACTCTTCCTTCCCGTTCCTCTGGGGGGTGTCATTCCCTCCTCTCTCTGAAGCACTCCTCAGGCTGGGCTGTAGACATGGGGCAGACAGACAGTTGACCTAGAATTTTGGGCAGGGAGGCCACAGCAACACTGTAAAGAAAGCCAAGAGCATCTCTAACTACTTCTAACCTTTCCTTTCCTATTATAGAGTTTGCTGTTCTTTCTTTTTAGGTAATTTGTTGTTGCTGTTGTTTTAGTTGCTAAGTTATGTCCAACTCTTTTGCGACCCCATGGACTATAGCCCGCCAGGCTCCTCTGTCCATGGGACTTCCCAGGCAAGAATCCTGGGGTAGGTTGTCATTTCCTTCTCTAGGGGATCTTCCCAACCCAGAGATCAAACCAGCATCTCTTGCATTGGCAGGTGGATTATTTACCACTGCACCACCTGGGAAGCCCCTTCTAAAGGTTAATTTCCATTTATGGTTATTACAAAATATTGGCTATATTACCTGTGCTTTTCACTCATTTGTTGCATTTGTTTGAATTCCACATATAGGGGATTTCATACAGCATTTTTCTTTGTCTGACGTGTGTGTGTGTGTGTGTGTGTGTGTGTGAATGCACCACATCTTCTTTATCCATTCATCTGTTGATGGATACTTAGGTTGCTTCCATATCTTGGCAATTATAAATAATGCAGCTATGAACATTGGAGAAGGCAATGGCACCCCACTCCAGTACTCTTGCCTGGAAAATCCCATGGACGGAGGAGCCTGGTAGGCTGCAGTCCATGGGGTCGCTAAGAGTCGGGCACGACTGAGAGACTTCACTTTCACTTTTCACTTTCATGCATTGGAGAAGGAAATGGCAACCCACTCCAGGGTTCTTGCCTGGAGAATCCCAGAGACAGTGGGCCCCTGTCTATGGGGTCGCACAGAGTCGGACATGACTGAAGCGACTTAGCAGCAGCAGCAGCAGCACAAACATTGGGGCATATGGATCTTTTCAAATTAGTGTTTCTTTTTTTTTTTTCTTTTCTTTTCTGATATATACCCAGGAGAGGAATTGCTGGGTCATATTGTAGTTATATTTTTAGTTTTTTGAGAAACTGGAGCTGGGATTTGAACCCTGTAAGTCTGGCTTCCAAGCTCCTAGTCTTAACCCCTTCCCACCAAGGAGGGGACCTGAGCCAACACTGTTGCTCTTCTTATGAACTATTGACAGGATGGGTGGCATTGATTCAGCCAGAACCTTCCTCCTCCTCCTTTTCTGCTTAAGGGTGAGTTAGTGGACTTGACTATGTGCCTACCTGGCGGGGTGCACTAAGGTGGAATGAGCTTGCTGATTGCCTGTCCAAGAAGATGAGAAAACCACTGTGCTGGGAGAAGTTTCATCTCACGGTCCATCTCCATTCCTCCTTCATGGTTAATCCTAAAATCCTGGGGAAACTTTGTGAAAAGTTTCCATCAATTCAAGTGAACTCTGTTCACACAGGATGGTCACACGTCCCTCTCTTCTATTCATTTCTAACAACTTTCTCAGGTTAGAGATGCCCAATTTAACAGAGAATAAATTAGCAGCCCCAAATAAATCTTGAGAAAGCATAGAGAAAATGCTCCCTTGCTGCTTTTGGCAAATCAAATAAGCCAGTGAGCAATTCTTAGAAGAATCTCAGTTCTTAGAAACTCTCCCCATCATCAACTTTGAGGACAATTGCAGATTAATTAAGTGAATGGGAAGAGGTAGATACCAGAGGACATTTTGCAAAGATGACTTGGTCTGTGTTTTAAATTGAAACCACACAGATGAAAAGGCTCATCTAAGTGACCAGTTCATTGAACAGACTTCTTATTTGTATGTGTGGAAGACCCAAGAGCCAGGTCCACGTGGCTGCTGAGAGTCTGGCCACAAGGAGGAGATCCTCACTGCTTGCTCAGGCTCTTCCCAGGCAGGCTGAGACATGAAGACCCAGTTTCTTGTAATTTATCTTTAAAAAAATTTTTTTCACAATGTAATGAAGCAACAGACAAAGAATTAATCTCAAAAATATATAACCAACTCCTCCAGCTCAATTCCAGAAAAATAAACGACCCAATCAAAAAATGGGCCAAAGAACTAAACAGACATTTCTCCAAAGAAGACATACAGATGGCTAACAAACACATGAAAAGATGCTCAACATCACTCACTATCAGAGAAATGCAAATCAAAACCACAATGAGGTACCATCTCACATAGTCAGAATGGGTGCTTTCCAAAAGTCTACAAGTAATAAACGCTGGAGAGGGTGTAGACAAAAGGGAACCCTCTTATACTGTTGGTGGGAATGCCACTATGGAGAACAGTGTGGAGATTCCTTAAAAAACTGGAAATAGAACTGCCATATGACCCAGCAATCCCACTGCTGAGCATACACACCGACGAAACCAGAATTGAAAGAGACACGTGTACCCCAATGTTCATCACAGCACTGTTTACAACAGCCAGGACATGGAAGTAACCTAGATGTCCATCGGCAGATGAATGGATAAGAAAGCTGTGATACATATACACAATGGAGTATTACTCACCCATTAAAAAGAATACATTAAAAAAAAAAAGAATACATTTGAATCGGTTCTAATGAGGTGGATGGCACTGGAGCCTATTATACAGAGTGAAGTAAGCCAGAAAGAAAAACACCGATATAATACACTAATGCATATATATGGAATTTGGAAAGAAGATAACGATAACCCTGTATGCGAGACAGCAACAGAGGCACAGATGTATAGAACTGTCTTTGGGACTCTGTGGGAGAGGGTGAGGGTGGGATAGTTTGGCAGAATGGCATTGAAACATGTATAATATCATATGTGAAACAAATCACCAGTCCAGGTTCGGGGCATGACACAGGGTGCTCAGGGCTGGTGCACTGGGATGACCCTGAGGGATGAGATGGGGAGGGAGGTGGGAGGGGGGTTCAGGATGGGGAACACGGGTACACCCATGGCAGATACATGTCAATGTATGGCAAAACCACCACAGTATTGTAAAGTAATTAGCCTCCAATTAAAATAAATAAATGTATATTAAAAAATAAATAAATAAAACTTTTTTCACAATGTAGAATCTATCATTTTAGCCATGTCTGTTTTTTTATTTAATTTTTTTTTTTTTACCATGCCTTGTGGCCTGTGGGATCTTAGTTCCCCCATCATGGGTTGAACCCACACCCCCTATATTGGAAGGGTAGAGTTTTATCTGCTGGACCACCAGAGAAGTCCTGTCTGGGTATTTCTCTTTGATGAAGTTGTTTTCCACTTTCGGGAAATCTTCTCAGCATATGTGAGGGTCAGTCACCTTTAGTTAAAAAGGCTGGCTGGGCAGCTGACTCAAGAATATCCAACCTTGGGTGGTTATGGCTGAGTCCGGAGAAGGCAATGGCACCCCACTCCAGTACTCTTGCCTGGAAAATCCCATGGACGGAGGAGCCTGGTGGGCTGCAGTCCATGGGGTCGCTACTAGTCGGACACGACTGATCGACTTCACTTTCACTTTTCACTTTCATGCATTGGAGAAGGAAATGGCAACCCACTCCAGTGTTCTTGCCTGGAGAATCCCAGGGACGGGGGAGCCTGGTGGGCCGCCGTCTATGGGATCGCACAGAGTTGAACACGACTTAAGCGACTTAGCAGCAGCAGCAGTATGGCTGAGTCAGTTGGGCAGGGCCCCAGGGTCCTCGCTGAGCTTTGTGGGGAAGGGTCTTCTGATTTCCCTGTGCAGGGAAGCCAGAGACTGGACTCTGGGACAGTATAGAGTGAATTTGGCCAAGAATGGACTGCCTCAGAGGCGACGGAGCGGAAGCCAGGTGTGAGATTGCTGGCCTCCCGCCTTGCCTGGGGCTGGCTTGCTGCGGGAGCTGCCTGCGTTGTCCCAAGGGTCTGTGGCCTGACACTGGAGCTGAAAGACCCCTGCCCATTACTCTGCGGCTAGGGACATGCTGGGGCCCAAACTCCAGCCCCTTTGGATGCTCTTCCTCCCAAAGGGACCCAGTGGGAGAGCTTTGATCACTACTTAACTGTTATATTATTTCCGTTTCACTCTTACTGACTAGCCATGAGGAAGAGATTTGCTATGGCATCACAGGTCTCCTTTTCAAACTTTACTTTCCAACGTTAAAAGTAAGAAAGAGGGACTTCCTTGGTGGTCAAGTGGCTAAGACTCCATGCTCCTAATACAGGGGGCCCAGGTTCAATCCCTGGTCAGGGAACTAAGATCCCACATGAGGAAACTAAAAGTTTACAAGCTGCAATTAAAGATCCCACGTGTGGCAACTAAGGCCTGATGCAGCCATACAAGTAAAAATAAATATTAAAAACCAACCAAACAGCAACAACAACAACAAAAATGCACACTTAAAAAAAATAAAGCGAGAGAGAAAGTACCAATGCCAGTCTGGCAAGTAGCTTGGGCCCAAGATGAGGCAGTGGCTCCCTGCTCACTCAGGAGCTCTGTGACTCTCCGGAAAATTCAGGTGACAAGGTTTACAGACACAGAGGCAGGCAGCTTAGCCTCCAGCACCTGACCCAGTACTCACTAGTTGGGCCTGGGCCACCCATTGAAACTGTCAGATGCTTACTTTCTTTAGCTGCCAAACAGGGATGAAAACACATGCTAAGTTGCTTCAGTCATACCCGACTCTTTGCGACCCCCATGGGCTGTAGCCCACCAGGTTCCTCTCTCCATGGGACTCTCCAGGCAAGAATACTGGAGTGGGTGGCCAGTCCCTCTTCAAGGGGATCTTCCCGACCCAGGGATCGAACTTGCATCTCTTATGATTCCTGCATTGGCGGGTAGGTTCTTTACCACTAGCGCCACCTGAGAAGCCCCTGAAAACACAGACCCCACAGCTTTATGGGGTGGAATACAGATATGGCATATACTATTTAAATGATTTTTTATTTACTTCTAAATTGTTTTTATTTGAGTATAGTTGCTTTACAATCTTATGTTAGTTTCTGCTGTACAGCAAAGTGAATTAGCCATACATATATATGCATCCCTTTCCCTTGAATTTCCTTCTCATTTAGGTCACTACAGAGCATTGAGTAGAGTTCTCTGTTCTATATAGAGTTATTGGAACAAAATAGAATAATATAATTAACATTTTCATTAATCATTTATTTTATACCTACTAGCTTCCCTGGTGGTACAAGTGGTAAAGAATCTATCTGCCAGTGCAGGAGACACGAGTCAGATCCCTGGGTCGGGAAGATCTGGAAAAGGAAATGAAAACCCACTCCAGTACTTCTTGCTTGGAAAATTCCACGGAGAGAGGAGCCTAGTGGGCTACAGTCCGTGGGGTTGCAAAGAGTTGGACATGACTGAGCAGGCATGCACAACAGTAGCAAGTAGCATATATAGATATGGCGTATTTTAAAATGCTTTGAAACTACGAACAATCATTCAAATACAAACAAGAGCTCATTGGAGCTGAAGACTGTTTCCAACATATAACAGAGGATGATACAGTCCCTGTATGTGGAAATCCAATCATTGCAACCCATTTCTCAACTTGCCATCAGTCTCTGACCCAAGGCTCAGGATTTTATGCAGCTGTGCTGCAGACTGAGGAAATAATACCACACTTTTCAAGTAACAGGCACCAAATGGTCAGTTCTTTCTTTGTGTGATTGATGGCAAGGGACTGTCATTCCTACATTCGTTTATTCTATAAATATGATGAATTGCTTGCTCTGTGGCCCCATGGATTTGATTTTACAAAGTGAGCAGCACTCATCGAGCCCATGTAAGTCTGCTTGGGAGGGCATCTCCAGCACCCAGCACGTGCTTGCCTGTGCCTGACAAATAACAGATCCTGGATCTGACAGATGAAAGGACAAATCAAAGGGCCAGCAACTGTCACTCTTTGTCTTCACTGATGCTTTTAAAGTCTTCCTAATCCTTTTGGCTAAAAAGCCAGCGAAGTTCAAAGAGCTTTTACAAGGGACGCTCACCATTGCCAGTGATCTTGGTGTGTTCACTGGATACTTTAGCAGAACTTAATAGGCCAAATAATTTATATTCTGTTCCAATAACTTGAGAAGTAATACATCAAGAAGGGTATTGTTTGGGGGAAGTAGAAAAGTAAATTATAGAACGAACTTGACTGTGGTATTGTTGACATGTTGGTCCTTATATTTTCTTCAGTAATAGATAATTCAGTCTTACAGCTAATCAGATAATTACAAGTTAGGAATGATGGCTCTCTAGGTCAATGGAGAGAAATAAGTATCATGTTTATGGAATTTTGCCTCCTCTATTGTTATGGAGATAGGAGACCTCTTTAAAATGAGTATGCCAGCACTGTGATTTAGAAAGATTTTAAGGGAAGAAGGAGCTGAATTTGTGTCATTTTGTTTTGTTTTGCTAATGTCATACTGATTTTTAAATGCAAAACCGTTTAATGTTCAGCGTCCATGATGGATGGATACTATTGAAAGTCTGAACTTGGAGGCCCTTCACAGCCCGGTGGTCCTGATGCCACAAATTGGCCACAGAGTTTCAGTTTCATGACAGGTAGATCATGGGTGAGGTAATTGATGGAAATTGATGAAAACCAGAGCAGAAACAGGTCTGAGGAGGAAGACAGTTTGGACTTGGATTAATGATGCTGGAGGAGATCCTGTTGATGCCCAGCACGAATGCATGAGTGAACACTAGGGAGCAAAGTGTGTCTGGACATTCTTAAGAGTCTAGAGCACAGGTTGGCAAGGTTCTGTAAAGGGCAATAGTAAATATTTCAGGCTTATGGATCAAAAGATAGCTGTAGCAGCTCTGCCATTGTTGTGCAAAGGCAGCTGTAGATTATGCAAATAATGTGGGCATGCCCATGTCCCAATAAGATTTATTTGTACAAGTTTCAGTTGAGTGGGAGTTGAGGGGAAAGGAGAGGAGGGTGAAATCTGTCCAGTGGGCTGCAGCTTGCTGAACTCTGCTCTAGACTCTGGGGAATGAATGAAATGAAACGAGCGAGCATGTAGGGTAAACAGCATCTAGAAGAGATGCTGGGAAATGCCTATTTCCAAGGAAAAGGCAGAGAAAGAGCAGAAGGAAAGAGAAGCATCTCCAGAGGAAAGCGGGGAACCAGAGAGCAGAGCGCCTCAGAGACAAGAGGCTGGTATATAGGGAGGAGGTGTGTGCTGTGATGTCACAATACTGCCAGGAAGTTCACTGGGATGAACAGTGAGCAGAGACTGTTGGAATCCATTGGTAGGATGACAGTTCTGATTTTTGAGAATGCAGTTTTAGGGGAGGGATGGGCAATTAAGCCCATTAAATGCAGATGGTTGTCAAGGTAATGGATCGGGAAGTGTGTAAGAGAGTGGGGAGAGAGAGGGGGAAACCAGGGAGAGAGGGTTTTTCAGTCTAGGAGAGATAGCTAAATTGGGAAAGCCGAAGGGAAAAAGCCAACATGTTAGCTTTTTCAGGACATCAAAGAGAAGCAATCCTGGTTCAGCAAGTCCTGGAGGAGATGCACTGGAGACCACAGGAGAGAAAGGAAGGGAAGCCAGGCTTGTTGGATTTTACTCTGTAGTACGTGCTAGGCTGGGCCCTATTAATCCCCACCATAAGGAGATCAAACCAGTCAATCCTAAAGGAAATCAACCCTGAATATTCATTGGAAGGACTGAAGCTAAAGCTCCAATACTTTGGCCACCTAATGCAAAGAGCTGACTCATTTGAAAAGACCCTGATGCTGGGAAAGATTGAGGGCGGGAGGAGAAGGGGATGACAGAGGATGAGACGGTTGGATGGCATCACCGACTCAATGGACATGAGTCTGAGTCAACTCCAGGAGATGGTGAAGGACAGGGAGGCCTGGCGTGCTGCAGTCCATGGGGTCGTAAAAAGTTGGACACGATTAGTGACTGAACAACAATAAACCCCATTATAATGGCACAAAATAGATACTTGCTTTGGACTCAGCTACAGGCCACCCAACATCAGGGCTCCCTGCTTCCCTCCTAATAACCTCCAGTCGTCTCAGATCTGCCGTGCACCCAGCGGGATACTCACCTTGTCACACACCTGTGCTGCAGGAGTGCCCCTAACCCACACCTCAGCAGTGTGTCATCTGGGAAGGGCTCAGGGTAAGTTATTACTTATTCTGATTTTTTAAAAACAGAGTCACAGCCGGCACATGGCCTTTGCCCTTTGCCCACCATCTCAGAGCCTGGAGGCTCAAATTTCAAGCACTGGTGAAGCAGGAAGTGGGAAGGAGCCTGGTTATCCCAGCAGTGGCCCCGGCCCCGCCTCTTTATCCCTGGACTGCTTTTCAAGTGAGAAAAATAAACCCAGGTGTTGTTTCCTCTGTTTGCTTCCTGTTACCCGGAGTCAATGCAATCTTGACCAACATGACTTTCTGTTTTTCTCCAATGGAAGGAGTGGGCTCTGAGAGCTGAAGGTACTTGAGCAAGGTCGATCACAGCCCTGAGACTTTGGAAATGTGGCCCTGGACCAGAAGCGCCAGTATCACCCAGGAGCTGGTTAGACACGCAGAGCTCAGGGCTTCACTCCATCCTACTATATCGTTATCTGTTCCAACAAGCTCTCCCACTGATTGGTGTGTGCTGTGGTTTGAGAAATGTTGACCTGGACAATCAATAATAGAGTTTGGATTTGATCCCAGGTCTGTATGCTTCTAAAGTCCACACTCCTCTTCTGAAATAAGAGGGAATGACATGGGTGTCTTCTGTGAGGTTATGATCCCTTTGGAGGCAGAAGGAAAGGAACCTGGCAGAAGCTAGGCAGAGGGCCTCAGTCTTCTCAGGATGAAGGGAACGTTAGGATATTTATTGCTAAGCAGAATGCTCACCTACTGTGTGTACCATGCGCCGAAGGAAAAGATCATCTCTGCTCCCAAGCAACTCAAAGGTAGTGAGGAGACTGTGGACCCCAGACCACCTACCTTAGAATCCTATCAGCACTTGTGAAAATCACTCATCTCTGTCCTCCCTAGACATAATAGGAGTGGAATCTAGACGCCCGTATTTAAAACTACACTCTGAACCCACTCCAGTATTCTTGCCTGGAAAATTCCAAGGACAGAGGAAGCTGATGGGCTGCAGTCCACGGGGTCCCAAAGAGCTGGACGTGGCTGAGTGACTCAGCACACACGCGCTGGTTGATTCGTATGCATGTTTTGTTGGATATGTACTAAATGATAGAGGAGCAGGGTGGCACAAAGGCTGTGAACTTCCTGGACGGGGGCCTCTCTGAATGGTGAGTCTGTCTTCCAACCATGACTCAGCTTTCCTGGCGCAAGATGCCTACAGAAAGGTTAAACAAACATCCACACCACTCAAACTTTTCAAGTCCTCGCAGACAACGTTGACCAGGACGAACCAGCAGCAATCCCCCGCCCACCCAAGACCTCCCAGAGGCATAAATCAACACTCCCCAGTCCAGAAGTCCAGCTAACAAGGAGTCCCACCTCACTGCACTGTTATTCAGACGACGTTTCATCGTTTTATTACAAAAAGGGCCCATGGGAATCAGTGTCAGATGTCTGAAGCCAAGATTGATGACACCCAGGATATTCCACAGCTCTTGGAGACACAGACACTCTGCTTTTTGATGCCCTGTAAGAGCAACTTCTATCAGATTTTCTCCTGACCCTCCCTAACACTTCTTAGTTACATAGAGACTCAGACTAACATCAGAATCTAACGTCTGTGGCCTTTGCATTGGAGGTGGGGCTGGAAAGATGAAAAGCAAGTACCTGAGCTCATAAAATCTTTTTTTTTTTTTTTTTTGAGCTCATAAAATCTTGAGCATCTGAACTAAAGAGAAGGAACAGCACCACTGTCCTGGTACACGTGCCCCCTGGCACTAGGGCAACCACATCAGCCTCTCAGGGGCCACTCTCAACCCTATGGGTCAATGCTCCATTCAGCAGACGAGAGCCTGTGAGCAGCTCTCCAATAATTCTCCTTCGCAAGCCAATCCTACAGCTAGAGATGATCATACTAGGTGAAGTAAGTCAGACAGAGAAAGACTAATGCCATATGATGTCACTTAGATACAGAATCTAAAATACGACACAGATGAACATATGTGTGAAACAGAATCACAGATACAGAGAACAGGCTGGTGGCTGCCGAGGGGGTGGGGTGGAGAAGGGGTGGACTCAAACTGTTGGGATTAGCAGAAGCAAACTATTCTAAACAGGATGGAGAAACAATAAGGCCCTACTGTAGAGCACAGGAAACCATCTTCAATAGCCTGTAATAAACCAGAATGGAAAAGAGTATTTAGAAAAAGAATGTATGTATATGTATAACTGAATCACTCTGCGGCACAGAAATTAACACAGCATAGTAAATCTACTATATTAAAAAAAAAAGAAAACAAAGCGAAACCTTTTGATATGGCCTTCAGGGTTCATCTGGCCCCTGGTCACTCTCTGACCTCATTTCTGGCCACTGTCCCCTCAGTCCCTGTGCTCTGGCCACAGTGACCTCTCTGCACTTTAATTTCAGGGCCTTTGCACTCACAACTCCCTTTGCCCAGGATGTCCCTCCCCCCAGCTCTTTGCATGGCTTCCTCCTCCTCCTTCTCACTCAAGGCTCAGCCCAGCTTTTACCTCCCGCAATGGCCTTCCCTTGTGCCAAATGCCTGCCTCATAGCAGACACTCACAATGTAATTTGAATGAATGAATGCATGAATGAATTGCTATATAAGGACTGATGTGTGTGTTTTAGAGACACGTAGCAACTCTTAGAGTTTGTTAATAAGATGACTTGCTGATGATGTATGAGTAGGAGGACCACAGACTCTCCTGTTCCAACCTAGATACTCAAGACTAAAAGGAAGATCTCTTTATAGTTATACCAAGTCCCAGGATGGGACTTGAATTATAATATGTTGTATTTGCCACCCTTACCTAACAGAAAAACTAGCTTTAACTACTCAGGCCACAAGCCAGCACAGGGACAGTGCACTGAATAGTCGGCCCAGGGAACGCTACGGTGCTTGCACTTCCCTTGCAAATTCAAGAGGACCATCTGCAGTTACCCTGTCGTTACTGGCAACTCTCAGAAATTTATCAACCCCCACAGCAGGTCTCCTAGGAAGTAGATCGCGTCCCACGTGGAGAGAACTCTACAGTTTACAAAGCTCCCACGCACGTTCTTATGACTATCTCATGATACATGATACTAAAGTGGTGATTTCACTCCTGGGCTGCAAATGCTGGGAGGGATTGGGGGCAGGAGCAAACAGGGACGACCGAGGATGAGATGGCTGGATGGCATCACCGACTCGACAGACCTGAGTTTGAGTGAACTCCGGGAGATGGTGATGGACAGAGAGGCCTGGCGTGCTGCAGTTCATGGGGTGGCAAAGAGTCAGACACGACTGAACGACTGAACTGAACTGAACTGAAGCTCTAAGGAAATGAGGCTGCAAGAAACACTGTCTGTCTGTGTCCTCTCATATTCCCAGCATCACTACAGCTCTGTCGGCCTCAACCAAAAGATGGGATTTTGTAGAGAAATATGCCAGCTTCTTTGTCCCCTGAGGGGGACAGTTCCAAGGTACCTCCCAGAGACCCCAGAAGGACTGTGCCCCTTGTCCCCATGGTGGTAACTGTTCATTAAAATACCTCGTATTGATCCAAAAACCCATAAAATAATAAGTATTGGCAAGGATGTAGAGAAACGATCACTTGTGTTCTGTTGGTGGGGATAAGATGGTGCAGAGGCCATGGCAATGCCTCAAACAGTTAAACACAGAATTAACCGCATGGTCCAGCAATGCCAGGTATGGGAAGGTTCCCAAAAGGGCTGAAAGCAGAGACTTGCACAGACACCGCATACCTCTATTCACAACAGCGTTGTTCCAGCTAAAACATGGAAGCAACACAAACATCCTCTGATGGAAGAATGGAGGACAAAATGTGGCCTACTCATACAATGGAATATTATTCAGACTTTAAAAGGAAGGCAGTTCTGACCTGTGCTGCAACTAGGAAGAACCTTGCAGACATCATGCTAAAGGTGAAATAAACCACACAAAAAATGATGACTATCTTATGATTCCACTTACATGAGGAACCTAGTTTAGTTAAAATTATAGAGACTTTCCTGGTGGTCCAGTGGTAAAGAATCTGCCTTGCAATGCAGAGGACTTGAGTTCGATCCCTGGTCAGGGAACTAAAGTCTCTGACCATTCGGGAACTAAAGTGCTTCGGAGCAACTAAGTCCGTGCGCCACAACTACCCAGCTTGCGTGCTGCAACTGCAGAGTCCACGTGCTGCATCCAAAGGTCCCGTATGACACAACAGAGAGCCTGAGCACTGCAACTCAGACTCAGTGCAGCCAGACAAATAAATGAAACTTTAAAAAGTATAGAGACCAAAAGTAGAATAGTGGTCACTATGGGGACGAGGAAGGAAGGGATGGGAGATGATTGTTTATGGGTATAGAGTTTCAGTTTGGAATAAAGAAAAACGTGGAAATGAGTAGAGGAAATGTTTGTGCAACAGTGTGAATATACTTATGACCACCCACTGTACTCTCAGAAAGGGTCAATTTTATGTTATGTATATTTTACTACAATAAAAAAATAAGACTGAAGAACAGATTTAGGGACATGGTGGCGGGGGAGGAAGGAGAGGGTGAGATGTACAGGGAAAGTAGCATGGAAGCATGCACACTACCATATGTAAAAGAGATAGCCAAGGGGAGCTTGCAAACGGGACTCTGAGACAACCTAGGGGTGCGATGGGGTGGGAGGTGGGAGGGTCAGGCGGGAGGGCACAGGGGTATGTATACCTGTGGCTGATTCATGTTGGTGTATGGCAGAAACATTTAAAGCAATTATCCTTCAACTAAAAACACATACATTTAATTATTAAAAAGAATAAGAAAAAAAACCCCACCTTACATTGGTTTCCGTCCATGACCTATCTCACTTTTCACAGAAATTGTTATGCTTAAAGCCGGTCTCAGGGTCTGCTTGATGGGAAAGCTAACCTCTGCTGCTGCTGCTAAGTCGCTTCAGTCGTGTCTGACTCTGTGCGACCCCATAGACGGCAGCCCACCAGGCTCCGCCGTCCCTGGGATTCTCCAGGCAGAGTGGGTTGCCATTTCCTTTTCCAATGTATGAAAGTGAAAAGGGAAAGTGAAGTCACTCAGTCGTGTCTGACTCTTCGCGACCCCATGGACTGCAGCCTACTAGGCTCTTCTGCCCTTGGGATTTTCCAGGCAAGCTAACCTCTAACAAGGTTAATAAATGGTAGAATTAGGATATGAACCCCAACCTTCAACCAAGCTTTAGGCATCAAGCTCCATGCTCTTTAGAGCACAGGAACTATCCTTGTACAACATCAATAAAATAGGCTTTATCAATTGAAAGCCAACATTTTGAGACTCTGCCTTGTTCCATGAAGCCCCCTTGGCTAGTTGTAAAATAAATCTCTTGGTTGGATATGTGCTAAGTCACTTCAGTCGTGTCTAATTCTTGGCGAGCCTATGCGCGGTAGCCTGCCAGGCTTCTCTGTCCACGGAATTCTCCAGGTAAGAACACTGGAGTTGGGTCGCCATGCACTCCTCCAGGGGATCTTCCCCACCCAGGGATCGAACCCACGTCTCTTCGGTCTCCTGCATTGGCAGTTCTTTACCACCAGTGCCCTCTGGGGAGCCCCTTGGTGGTATAGCAGAAAATAAAGACACAGCATGTATTTTTTTCAATGACTAGAATCTAGTTTGCATTACTATATAATTCCACCTGACCTTTCATATGCAATCGGCCACTCTTCTTGAAATATATAAGGAAGAAAAGAGTTTTTTTAAAGATTTGAGAAAATAATTTTACTCAAGCTATATATGGATTTTGAACTTTGTTTCTTATTTCAGAAATACTTAAATCTCGAGCATTGCAAATCTAACTCTGGTCTCCTTCAGAGAACTATAACATCTATTCACTTCTCCCCACAAGTGAGGCAGTCCCTAGGTGGCCATTTCTACCTTGGGTCTTCTGATGAACCCAGATACAGGTAAAAGCCTGCTGTTCTAGGGTGCTGACCTAGGACAGCAACGTGGGGGCCACCTTTTCTACAACCCATGGGACATGCCTTGGTATCAGGGAACTCTAATTTTGAGATTTAAAATCCGTATTCTTCAAGTCATGAGCACCAATCTCTGAGTGAGCCATTACCTCATGTCTCTGAGTGAAACAGAATGAAAATCACTAGGGCTCACAGTAAAGTCGGTCTTGTTCTATGGAACTTTCCTATTTCTCTGTATGTGGCACTGGATTATTATATAAAATGTGTTTCGTGTAAGTTTTGGGGGGAAAGGAACTGAAAGTCACTGTTTAAAAAAATCTTTCTGATCACTTATATGTGGAGTCTAAAAACCAACTCAAATGAACTTATTTACAAAACAGAAACAGACTCACAGATATGGAAAACAAACTTATGGTTACCAAAGGGGAACGGCCGAGGGAGAGGGATAAATTGGGAATATGTGATTAAGAGACACACACTACCATATATAAAATAAACAACAAGGATTTCTTGTCTAGCACAGGAAATCATACTTCCCTCGTGGCTCAGTCAATGAGAGAATCCACCCGCAGTGGAGGACTGGGAGACCCGGCTTTGATCTCTGGGTTACGAAGAACCCCTGGAGAAGGAAATGGCAACCCACTCCAGCATTCTTGCCTGGGAAATCCCATGGAGAAAGGAGCCTGGCTGGCTGTAGTCCATGGGGTCACAAAAGTTAGACATGAATTAGTGACTAACCATTGTCACTACAGAAAGTCACATTCAATATGATGAATACTGATCACAATATGACTGTAATGACCATAGTGGAAAAGAATTAAAAAAGGATACACACACACACACGTATATGGGTAGCCAAATAACTTTGTAGCACTCCTAAAACTGACACAAAACTATAGACATTCTGACAAAATCATCAATCTTTGATCTCTATCAGGAGGGCTCCTTTGACCACTTACTCTGAGCATCATGCGTTTCCATCCCCTCCTGATTCCTTAACTTTCTTTTAACCTGTTGGCCGCACATTGCCATCATTCTGTCCTAAAAATGAGAGAGCAACCAAGCTCCCACAGCCCCTTGGAGCCTTCTGAGGTTGAGTCTATTGCCAAGACAATGAGTCATTTACTCAGAAAGCAGCCAATTATTTCAGCCATGCAAATAAACAAACAGACACCAACGACAACAAAACCTGGCTTGCTGGGTCTGTGTTTTCATTTTTATGACACTTATTTGACAAGAGGCTCACCCAGCCACTCATTCCTCCTGTGAATGAATGGAGAGGTCAGATGATTAAACCCATGTCAACAATAATTCACTGAACGAGACACTGCGCAGCGATGAGTCTCCTTGTTGCTCGGAAAATGCACGAGTGTGCACCCATATACACACTCAATAAAACACAAACACTCAGCCAGAAACCAGAGACTTGGGACGGATTTTGAGGCTGACCACTTGAAATACCATTTCTTTGAAAAACAAGCTTTTGAAATCCACTCATCCTTCCAGGTTCACCTGGCCCTTCAGAAACCCCTGATCTTACCCACGTCTTAGCACCACCTCCCCCCTCTCCCAACCCACCGCTTTCTTCTCCAGGTTGAAATAGCCACTTGTGCTGAGCGATGTCTGCTCCACACCGAGTAGAGTGACAGTTAAGTTGCTCAACGTCATTTCATCAGTCTGGGCCTGACTCTAGCCCAGCCTGTGTCTCAACCCTGATCAAATCAGCCACTGACAGTTATATCTGCTTTAACTTGGGACACTGGTCACAGTCACTGATGCAATACAATTCCAAAGGGAATTTAAGGCCTGGGAGGTGGGGTCAGGGGGCCATGATGCTCTTTCAACACTCTTAAGTCTACCACAGCATTCTCCATGAATTACTGGTCATCATCACAATCACACTTTGCACCCACCCCCATCATCACATCACAACCCACTTCATGTTAGGGTGTTATCACACTAGGTTTATAATTCCTTGCCTGTGTGTCCACTTCCCAGAAGGCTGTGAGCTCCTTATTACCTGTCTACTCTTAATGCTTAGAACAATACTTGCATACCACAGAGAGTTAACCAACAATTGTTAGAAGGTCAGGCTGGATTATTGCACTGGAACCAACAACATTTTATGGTAACAAAATTAAAGAATATTAAAGATTTTTTTTTAAAAAAAAACACCTCAATTGCATAAATACAATATGGGGAATTCTTGGTTTGGAAAGGGTTTCTGTGAATAAAGAATGAGGGTTTCTGCCCTACACCAGTGACTTTTAACTAATGGAATGTGGTAGTTCCAGGGGGCTGAGAGGTCTCCATCACTAAAGATAATCAAGCAGAAAATATGATGAAACGAGGGATCCTATGTTATACAAGAAAAAGAGCAGTTTTCCATGCAACCTGTTGAAGCGGTGATTATTTCTTAGCTGGAATGGTCTTTTCGCTTCAGATTCCGTCCTTATGGAACACTTGGTAGGCCCTAGTCATTGTCTGCCCAGCATCCATTCCTCTCTTCCAAATTTGCAGATTTCTTATTTGACTGGGGAGCCTAATCTCCCCAATTCTTCAGGGTGTTCAGTGATTGGCTGAATCCTGACATGGCCATTCTCCTTATCAGTGATTGGTTTAGGCCAGGACATGTGACTCAACTCTGGCCAGTGAGATGAAAGGGGAAGATTTCTGGGTGTGATTCCCTCCTGCCTGAGAAAGATGGCAGGAAGGGATTGTCTCTTCTCCCTCTGGATGCTCCTGGTTATGACTGAGTGACTTGGAAACTTCAGCAACCTCTTTCTCAAGTGAGCTATGCTGAGTACAACCCTCACATCCTGAGAGTAGGGGAGCAGTGGGACAGAAAGCTGATGCTGAGGCATCTTTTAAACAAGATAATAAATTTCCTTGTTGATCAAGCTCTGTTGAGTTGAGTTTCCCGTTGCTTGCAGACCAAGTATCCCAACAGATACACAGAACATCTTACTATATTTCCATATATTCCATATATCAGGTTAATCTTTCCATATATTTCCAGGTTAATCTTTATAGAAGGCAATTTTGCTCTTCCCACATCTGATCAAAAACCTTCATGCCCCACCCCAAGTCCATACACTAAAAATAAACTCTTTAAGATCAAGCTTTACTTTCCAAGATCATTTGTTTCCTATCCTCCAGTGAAATTTCACTTCCTGACGTTTTGTCCACATGACCTGCAGTTTACTGCTCCTGCATGGGGCTCTCATCCTGGGATCCAGCCACTTCCCTTCCATTTATTTTTGCTTGTTGAAATGTTGTCTCCAAGGAACCTTGCCAGATCCTCTCTTTTCCATGACACATTTTATGGTCAATATCTTTTTTTTCCCCCAAATAGTCCCCTATTGCCTTTGGGTGCCTTTGTCTTGGCACTTAGCCTATCCTGCCATATGGTACAGTTATTTGTGTGCCTTTCTCAGTCTTGCTAGTAGTCTGTGAGCCCTGGGGGCAGAGGCCATGTCTTACTGCTCATCTCAGTCTGTCTAGCTGCTCCCAGTGTGATGTTTCATACAGAGTGGCAGCTCAAAACCACCCAGATGAATGCTGTAGGAAGTGGAATATGAAAGACCCTTCTCAGATCTAAAATTCTCTTGGTTTTATGCCATCAGCTTTTTATCTGTTGAGTGCCTTTTTCTTAATGGTCAAGAAGAGAATCATTCTAACCTCTAAGTTGTGAAATGGTTTCAGCTGAGTTTGAATTCACTGGGGACATGCTTTGTTAATTCCCGCTCCATTATATTCTATGTATGGCTAATCAGGTAAATGATTTGAAATTCCTAGGCTTCTGTTTCCCATCTCTAAAATTAAGGATAACCATAGTTACCCCATAAGATTGTTGTGGGGATGAAATGAAACAGTAGCAGTCCCTTCTGAGTGTTCACCCACATCCATTCTTTTTCCTTCTGGTTTAGCCCAGGTAATTTTTCAGCTTTAGGAGACCAGGGTCATCCTCAAGCTCATTGACTTATCCCACTCCTCTTGCCATGGGTGGATTTAGGCTTGGAGATGAATTTTGGCTGATATCAAAGAACATATGCTTGGGATTTTGGGGGGGTTTCCTCATTCATAGGAAGAGATGAGGAGTTAATATTTTCTTCCACTGGATGTAGTCATCTTGAGAACAAGTCAGTTCTGCTATGACGGCAATGGGGAGCATGGGGATAGCAAAGGGTGGGGGTGGCTCTGACGTTGTTGAGCGGCTGAATTAGCCAATGTGGAGCTACCCTACCTTGGGACTCCTATGATATGAGAGCGTAAATCTTTATTGCTTACGTCATTTACAGTTTATTATTGCAGTCAAAAGCATCTTTATTGTTCGATTATGAAGCACATGTTTATACTCTTAAAAATAGAAAACTTTACTCCATTTTGTCCTTTCTTATAATTCCTAGGTGAGAATATCTGAGAAAACTGGAAAGGATGATACTTAACTAAATTAAAATAGACTTGAAAAGATCAACCTTTATACCTTGACACTGCTTTTTTTTTTTTTGCAGAGCTTGTTGATTGTCAATTAGAAAATCAGTCAGAGACAAAGGATAGAATAGGTGATAAATGTAGCCCATATGGTGCTATGAGAAATATTTGAAAAGCAAGAGAAAATACAAATAAACATGAAGCTTAACTTCACACCAGTATTATCCACTGGGAATTGTGTCTTGTTAAAACTCCAGCATGTTTCACAGGACATAGCAAAAATGGGAAAAATCATAAAACCAGAAGAAAGATAAAGGGAGGTTACTCTTTACTCTTAGATTGGTGAGTGGGGCTTATTGAATGTTAACAAGCTCAGTTTTGTTTTTTATTTTGTTTTTTTAAAAAATCAGTGGACAACCTTTGAAGAAAAGAGGCTCTCGAATGCTCTCTAGAGAAACCCCTAGGGTCAGTAGAAAAAAATTCTCCCCCTGGGCAGCTTCTGGATAAACAAAAAATAAAAGAAAATATGATGAAATCGCTAAGCAAATCTACCCACGTTGGACTCATGTTGTAATCATCCCACAAGTATCTGCAAGGCTGACTTGACATTGCAAAGGACCGTCAAATCTGCTTACAAGCTAGGTGTACGTAGTTTTCCCCCAAAATCAAAGTTCCCTCTTTGGCCCTTAATGAGACCTGGAGTCTGGGCCATGAATGCAAAACAGGGCATTGCACCTCACTAGCTGATCCCAAGGACTTGAAAACTGGGATGCTGTGGGTCTTGTAGCCCTCTCACTGGGGGAAAGTGATACCCATTTCTGATTCTTTAGCTAAGTGTTATGGATAATGCCTGAAGGACCCAGGAGAGCTGAGAGCCCAGCGTAGGACACTCCCATCTTCCTCTGAACCATCATGGAAACGTCAGGTCCGTGGTCCAAGTCTGAGAGGTTATCTGTCAGGGGAGGGACAAACTCACTGGTTTGGACGAGGGCAGGCCACTTAACTGGTTGAGGTGAGCTTTCCTTGGCTACAAAATGATGATAACTGCCCCCCCACCGCCACCTAGCCAACTGCCTGGGACACTGGGAGGCACAGCACAGACAAAGTGCCCTTGGACTTTCTCAGGAGTGGGCCATGTGACGTGCCTGTAGCTAGGGGTGCCTCCCTCCACTCTCAGCCTCAGGACTGCTCTTCCCACTGGGGAGCAATCAGCTTACATATACTTAAGCCCCCTTGGCTCAGGACCCATCTGAGACTTGGCCTCCAGAGTCCCAAGTAACCCCAGGGAGCTCCTGCCAACTCTCTCCACCGACAGCATCTTCAGAAGCTGCCACCTCCTAGGTCCACTGCCTACACTTCTAGGCGAGTGGTCCTCAGCAGGAAGCAGCAGCAAACCTCACACCTGCAGGCTGCCCACGTGCCTGCAGCACCCTCCTGGGAATCATGCCTTCATCTCCAGTTCCTCTCCTTGGTATTTGCCCCCACCAGTCCTGGCACTCCCCTTGCCCATGGAGAGATGGAGGGACCTCTGGGGAACCCAGGCAAGGGGGATCCCACCACAACAAGCAGCCTGGCCCAGGAAGGCTCTTTGTCCCCACAGGCCTAGGACTCCATCCTTCACCCAGAGGCACTTCAACCCCTGGGCAGCCCCAGCACACACCTGCTAAATCAAACATCAAAATAACACCTCAGAAAAATCCATCATTGGAAGCACAGCCCTTACAAGTAGGCCAGGAGCCCTTGCTAAATGCAAACGGTGTCTGCCTACTGAAATACAAGACGTAACTAACTATGAACCAGTCTCCAAACAAAGCACACAGCATTCCCAGAGCACAATCGAACACCACTCACTGTGAATCAACTCAGACGCAGAAGAACTGCCTCTTGAGTAAGAAAAAAAGACCATGAACTCACCTTGAGATGGGACTTGCCCGGTGGCACTGGAGGTAAAAGAATCTGCCTGCCAATGCAAGACATGTGGGTTCAATCCCGGGTCAGGATTGGGAATCCCTGGAGAAGGGGAAGGCAACCTGCTCCAGTATCCCTGCCTGGGGAATCCCATGGACAGAGGAGCCTGGTGGGCTATAGCTCGTGGGGTCACAAAGAGTTAGACACAGCTTAGCAACTGAGCACACAGGCATGCAACCTGGAGATAAACCAGGGGTCGGTGTCAGCTGACAAGAATGCTTCCTGAATCATTTCAACCATCGACCATAAACTTCCCCAGGTGAAGGCGGGAGGCTGGTCCCAGGCATCCACGTTGGACTAAGAGCAGTCAGAAAGGGCCTTTATGTGGACACTGACATTCATGTCTTTTAATTAAAGATAACTTTCTTTTCCCCCGAGTTTTCTCTCCACGATGCCTCTCTTCAAGCAGCTGGCCTGTCTCTGTGTAGGAACCATGTCCTTCAGAGGAGCTGGGGGCCAGAGGGGCTTTGGGGGCCTGCCTCTGCCCCTTGTTTCACTCCACAAGTGAGGAGTAGGGCTCACTTTGACCCAATTCAAAATCCCCCGTGGTCACGGTGCTGCCCACCTTATCATTTCAGCAGGAGTGTGGCCGGATGCTGTTTATCACAAAATGAAAAACACAGAAAAACACCAAAAGAAAAGTCCCCTGTAACTCTACTGTGCAAAGACACCCACTGTAGGTGATCACAACTATTCCTCTAGAGCTAAAAGCAACATTTTAGAATTTAAATGAGGCTTGTGCTAAATATTCACAGTTGTATCCTGTTGCAGAAAAATTGGTAGTATGCTTGTGAAAAATGTCTCATGTCCTTAACCTCCTACAATATGACTTTCAATGGTAGGAAAACAATGAAAGTAGCTAACCCACAGCAAAAGCGTAATGCATTCCACTTTCCCCTGAGGCTTAGAGGCACAGAGATGTTAAGTACTTACACAGGGTTGCACAGCTGGTCGGTGGCAGGGGTAGGATAGAGCCCAGTCACTCTGGCTTCAGGACCCGAGTTTCCAGTCCCTCAGCTGCAGGGCCACGCACCATGTTTAATTGATTTAACCACTAGTGGCTGTGACTAGTTAGGCTACTTGTAATCCTCACTCTCATTAACAGCGATTTAAACAACCTGTGTAGACACGTTTGTCTAACTCTGATGATTCCCTGAGCAAAAATTCCTAGAAGTGCAACTGCTGAACTGACTCTTTGGAATGCTTTTTATTCTGCATGTGCCGAATTGCCTTCCACTCCTCAGTGCAGACAGCCTGAGCATATCCTGGCCACTCACCCTCTGAACTGAGAAGGCAAAACTGGTCACTCCTGCAGCTTCCTAAGATCACCGAGCGTGTGTTCTCGGGAGCCAGTTCTAGAAGAAGTCGTGTGTGTGTGTGTGTGCTAAGTCTCATGTATGTGCGCTAAGTTGCTCAGTCGTGTCTGACTCTTGGTGACCCCATGGACTGTAGCACCCCAGGCTCCTCTGTCCATGGGATTTCCCAGGCAAGAATACTGGAGTGGGTTGCCATGCCCTCCTCCAGGGGATCTTCCCAGCCCAGGGATCAAACCTGCATCTCCTGTGACTCCGGCATTGCAGGTGGATTCTTTACCGCTGAGCCACAGGGAAAGCCCAGAAGAAGTCACACACTCATCTTTTCAGCCCGTTCATTCAATAAGCAGCTCACTGCCAGGCCCCCAGGATATAAGGACCAGCGGATAAAGGCCTGTAAACAAACGTGTGTCTCAGACTAGCATGCCAATATCAGTTGAGGCTTTACCTGTGCCACTCCCTAAAAAGACATATTGTCTTACTTTGTTAGATAGACACTGTTGTTCCCATTTTCCAAATGAGTAAACTGAGGCTTGAAGAGCACTTGCCCTCTGGAAAGAAGCACTATGGGAAACTCAGAGTTTCCCAAATGGGTCTGAGTCCCACACTCTGCTCCTAACCACTGCCCCAGTGCCTCCTGGGGCAGGGGGTGCCGTGATGGATGCAGGGCTGAAGGTCAAGGTGGGGACAGGAAGGAAGGAGTGGGTGCCTGGGAGGAGCTGGCAGGGCAGGCGGGGGGAGCCATCTAAACAAAATCTAGAGGTCTGGAATGACCTGGCGGGCTCTGGAGCGGAACTGTAGGTGGAGGGTGGGGTGGGGGTGATGCTGAGGGTAGAACAGGTGAGGAGGTGGGGTCAGGCCACAGGCCCCATTGTGTGCTGGGTCCACTGATCACCGTTCACTGTGTGCTCAGGCTCCATCACCAAGGCCTGCTTCACCTGGGAAATTCCACACCACACGTCTGTGTGTGACCACAGGCAGTACAGGGAAGAGTGGCTGGGTGGGGCGCGTGGGGCTACCGTGCAGTGCAGGCGAGGGGCTGCTCTGAGCCTCTCCACTTCTTTCCTTCCCTGTGAGGCCAGCTTTCGTCCTGAAGTAGGGGGACTGTCTCCAGCGTGGCTTGAGGAGGGTGCTCTGCTCTTAGCTCTGGACGTCCTGCGTCCTGGGAAACCTCTTAGTTCTGCGCTATCTGTGGGACAGCCACTTTGGGGCTCAGGAAGCAGAACAGCCAGCTTCAGAGGCCTGTGGGTCTGGGTCGGGGTGGTCGTGACTAAGAAGCAAGTGGCTGGTGTCGGTGCGGTCAGATTGGACCAGATGGGGCAGGCCAGGCCTGAACTGAAGCCCCACCACTAGGCTTCTGGAGGGCTGGGCTGCTGTGTGTCCTGCACCATCTCTGCAGCGCGGGCACCCTGCCTGGGCCAGAAGGGTGCCCAGCAAACAGGAGCGCCAGACGGGGACTAGATTGCTGAGTTCCACACGACTGTGATCTTGACAATTGCTTTGCCTGTTGGGTCTCCGGGAGTCCCAGTAGGGGCTTTTCAGTTCCCAGAGGCTGAGGTGCACCTCAAGGCACCCTCTCCTGGGTCCTGAGTGTTTCCCATCCCACCCCCACCCCAGCCTGCACAGCCTCACTGAGCTGTCCTCCCAGGCTGGGCCGCACAGACCCGCAGCACCCCAAAGCGGCTTTCTGTTCCTTACTGTGCTCTAGAAACATCAAAGAATAAAACGTAGCGGTGTCTCTGAGAGAAAGATGAGTATCCTTCCACCCTGGAATGGGACAGGGGTCAGACCAGCCATGTGGAGTCACTGCTCAGGGATCAGAAGAGAAGAAGCGAGATGAGAACATTATTGAACTTGTTTTATAAGTAAACACAGGAGGGATTGCTATCTAAGCTAGTTTTGAATGTTCACATTGTATTGGAAACAAAGCATTAGACTGTCAGTTGCCTTGCCTCTACAACGTTAGGGTCTTTGCGTGAAGCTCACATACCTGCCGGAATGCCTAGAAAAGCTCCGCTCACTGACTCAGCCGAGGGGAGCAATAGGAGCTCTGGGGATGGAAAAGCAATTAGATTTGCTTTATTTTGCCTCATGTGGGTTTCCCAGGAAAGCATGGGCAGATAGGAAAACGTGAATGGGTTTATTTTCTGTACCCTCTTAATACGCCTGCCTGTGTGGGCCGTTCACCAAAAATTTTTCTTGATAGAGTGCAATTGCTGGGTCTTCAAGTAAGTGCATGTTTACAAGAAATTGCCGAACTGTTTTTGCACCCTTGGTGATGCCATTTTACATTCCCACCAGAATGTAGAGCAGATCCATTTGCTCCATCCATCGCTGCCTCAGAAGTTACTACAACCCCAAAGGCTTAAAACAATACATTCATTATCATACAGGTTGTGCAGGTTGAGAATTTCAGCACTGTTGAGCTGTGCTTTGTTTCAGGGTCTCTCATTGTTAAGGTGAACTAGAGGCTGGGGCTCATCTGAGGCTTGACTGGGGGAGGATCTACTTTCGAGTTCATGTGGTTGTTGGCAGGATTCATTTCCCTTGTCGGGGGCAGGGGCACAGTGCAGGGTGGAGGTAAGACTTTAGCTCTCTGTTGGATGGTGGCTAGTGGCTACACTCAAGACCTTTGCCCCATGGGTATCTTCCCATGTAGCTTCCTTTATCAAATCTAGCAAAAGTGATGGTCATCAAGATGGAAGTACAATTTTATGTAATATAAACACAAGAGTGACCCCCCCATCACCTATGCTGTTTCTATTGGAGGTAAGCAAGTCATGGTGTTACTGAACTGGGGTCTGGCAGCTCAATGCTCAAAAGCCATGAAAGAAGCCAGGTTGGTGGAAAGGAAATTTTGCTTTTTTTGGATGCTGGCAACTGGGAGATGAGGGGAAGGCAGATGCCTGTCCAAAGGCCAACTGCCCCTACTGACAGTGGGCAAGAGCTTTTAAAGACAGAGGGAGGTGGTTACATGCAGAAACAGCACAGTCAGCTCTGACAGTCATCTTGAAGTTGGCCTCCGGTGGTCTCACCAGCATCTTGATTGTTTTAGGTACAGTTAATCTTCAGTTCCAGGTTGGTTTGTTTCCATTTCCTTGAGGCCAGTTGTCAGAGCTGTGGCACCTTGTGCCATGATTAGTCTGGTCATCCTGTAGTTAACGTCTTCCACCTGGAGGGGGTTTCAGTATTTATAAGACAGCTCTCAGGATATGGCTGAGAATATTATCTATAGCCCTTGAGAAGGAACTAAAGGTCCTTGACTGTGCTTAATGACCACATTATTATTATCTGGTCTCCTTTAACTGTTTTTCTGTATTTTCTCACTTCTCTGATTAAACTTATTCTTGGGCTAAAGTTTTTCCACAGACAAAATGCAGGCTGAGGACAAGGAGGCTGGCAAGGCCCACAGGGTCCTGCTCCATTTCAATAGATCTCACCTATACTTAAAGGGAGGGGAATACCTAAGGGCATAAACACCAAGAAGCAAGGGTTGGGGACCATCTTTAAGTCTGTCCCAGTTCAGTTCAGTCACTCAGTCGTATCCAACTCTTTGTGACCCCCACGGACTGCACCAGTGGTCAAACAGGAGATGGCAAGAGTGAACATCAACATTTTAGGAATCAGCAAACTGAACTGGACTGGAATGGGTGAATTTAACTCAGATGACCATTATACCTACTACTGTGGGCAAGAATCCCTTAGAAGAAATGGAGTAGCCATCATAGTCAACAAAAGTCCAAAATGCGGTATTTAGATGCAATCTCAAAAATGACAGAATGATCTCTGTTCATTTCCAAGGTAAACCATTCAATAGCACAGTAATCCAAGTCTATGCCCTGACCAGTAATGCTGAATAAGCTGAAGTTGAATGGTTCTATGAAGACCTACAAGACCTTTTAAAACTAACACCCAAACGAGAAGTCTTTTTCCACATAGGGGACAGGAATGCCAAAGCAGGAAGTCAAGAGATACCTGGAGTAACAGTCAAATTTGGCCTTGGAATACAAAATGAAGCAGGTCAAAGGCTAACAGAGTTTTGGCAAGAGAACACACTGGTCATAGCAAACACCCTCTTCCAACAACACAAGAGAAGACTCTACACATGGACATCACCAGATGGTCAATATTAAAATCAGATTGATTATATTCTTTGCAGCCAAAGATGGAGAAGCTCTATAGAGTCAGCAAAAACAAGACCGGGAGCTGATTATGGCTCATGAACTCCTTATTGCCAAATTGAGACTTAAATTGAAGAAAGTAGGGAAAACCACTAGACCATTCAGGTATGACTTAAATCAAATCCCTTATGATTATACAGTGGAAGTGACAAATAGATTCAAGGGATTAGATCTGATAGACAGAGTGCCTGATGAACTGTGGACAAGGTTTGTGACACTGTATAGGAGGCAGGGATCAAAACCATCCCCAAGGAAAAGAAATGAAAAAAGGCAAAATGGTTGTCCAAGGAGGCATTACAAATAGCTGAGAAAAGAAAAGATGGGAAAGGCAAAGGAGAAAAGGAAAGATGTACCCATTTGAATGCAGAGTTCCAAAGAATTGCAAGGAGAGATAAGAAAGACTTCCTCAGTGATCAGTGCAAAGAAATAGAGGAAAACAATAGAATGCGAAAGACTAGAGATCTCTTCAAGAAAATTAGAGATACCAAGGGAACATTTCACGCAAAGATGGGCTCAATAAACGACAGAAATGGTATGGACCTAACAGAAGCAGAAGATATTAAGAAGAGGTGGCAAGAATACACAGAAGAATTGTACAAAAAAGATCTTCACAACCCAGATAACCACAATGGTGTGATCACTCACCTAGAGCCAGACATCCTGGAATGTGAAGTCAAATGGGCCTTAGGGAGTATCCCTATGAACAAAGCTAGTGGAATTCCAGTTGATCCTAAAAGATGACACTGTGAAAGTGCTGCACTCAATAAGCCAGCAAATTTGGAAAACTCAGCAGTGGCCACAGGACTGGAAAAGGTCAGTTTTCATTCCAATTTCAAAGAAAGGCAATGCCAAAGAATGTTCAAACCACCACACAATTGCACTCATCTCACACGCTAGCAAAGTAATGCTCCAAATTGATGAAGCCAGGCTTCATCAGTATGTGAACCATGAATTTTCAGATGTTCAAGTTTCATTTAGAGGAGGCAGAGGAACCAGAGACCAAACTGCTAACATCCTCTGGATCATTGAAAAACCAAGAGCGTTCCAGAAAAACATCTACTTCTGCTTTAATGACTATGCCAAAGCCTTTGACTGCATGGATCACAATAAACTGTGGAAAATTCTTCAAGAGATGGGAATACCAGACCACCTGACCTGCCTCCTGAGAAATCTTTATGCAGGTCAGGAAGCAACAGTTAGAACTGGACATGGAACAACAGACTGGTTCCAGATAGGAAAAGGAGTACATCAAGGCTGTATACTGTCACCCTGCTTATTTAACTTATATGCAGAGTAAATCATGAGAAATGCTGGGCTGGATGAAGCAGAAGCTGGAATCAAGATTGCCGGGAGAAATATCAATAACCTTAGATATGCAGATGACACCACCCTTATGGCAGAAAGTGAAGAAGAACTAAAGAGCCTCTTGATGAAAGTGAAAGAGGAGAGTGAAAAAATTAGCTTAAAGCTCAACATTCAGAAGACTCAGAAAACTCAAGACATCTGGTCCCATTATCACTTCATGGCAAATAGATGGGGAAACAGTGGAAACAGTGGCTGACTTTATTTTTCTGGGCTCCAAAATCCCTGTAGCCATGAAATTAAAAGACGCTTGCTCCTTGGAAGAAAAGCTATGACCAACCTAGACAGCATATTAAAAAGCAGAGACATTACTTTGCCAACAAAGGTTCATCTAGTCAAAGATATGGTTTTTCCAGTAGTCATGTATGGATGTGAGAGTTGGACTATAAAGAAATCTGAGCGCTGAAGAATTGATGCTTTTGAACTGCGGTGTTGGAGAAGACTCTTGAGAGTCCCTTGGACTGCAAGGAGATCCAACCAGTCCATCCTAAAGGAGATCAGTCCTGGGTGTTCATTGGAAGGACAGATGCTGAAGCCAAAGCTCCAATATTTTGGTCACTTGATGTGAAGAACTGACTCATTTGAAAAGACACTGATGCTGGGAAAAATTGAGGGCAGGAGGAGAAGGGGACGACAGAGGATGAGATGGCTGGATGGCATCACTGACTCAATGGACATGAGTTTGAGTAAGCTCCAGGAGTTGGTGATGGACAGGGAAGCCTGGCGTGCTGCAGTCCAGTTCAGTTCAGTTGCTCAGTCGTGTCCGACTCTTTGTGACCCCACGGCCTGCAGCACGCCAGGCTTTCCTGTCCATCACCAACCCTCAAAGCCTACTCAAACTCATGTCCATTGAGTCGATGATGCCATCCAACCATCTCATCCTCTGTCATCCCCTTCTCCTCCCACCTTCAATCTTTCCCAGCATCAGGGTCTTTTCCAATGAGTCAGTTCTTCGCATCAGGTGGCCAAATTATTGGAGTTTCAGCTTCAGCATCAGTCCTTCCAAAGAATATTCAGGACTGATTTCTTCTTGTGCACACCAGGACCCTGTTATGATAACAGGACTTCTGTTAAGTCTGTCTGCCACACTCTAAATCCTTGCCAATACTTGCCAAAATCAATCTTTTTAATTTTAGCTTTTTGAATGGGTATGAACTGCTATATCATTGTGTTTTTAATTTATATTTCCCTGATTTGTGGTAATATGCTGACCATCTTTTCATGGCTTATCTGCCACTTGTACATCTTTTTTAAAAAATATATGTTCCAAATCTTTTGCTCCCACTCTCCCTACTCTTTAAAGTTGAATTCTTTTTCTGCATTATGGGAGTTTATTTATCTACTCAGGAGATAAGTCCTTTGACAGAGTTTCTGTTCACATTTTTTATCACAATTTTCAGTTTACCTATTCATTTTCTTAGAGTTAACTTTTGACGCGAAGTTTTACATTTTGATGTAAATGTCTCAATTTTTGATGTAGGGTTTCAATTTTCCTTTTTATGGTTATTGCTTTCAGTGTCTTTTCTAAGAAACTATTCTCTACTCCCAAGTCAGTAAGATATTCTCCAGTATTTTCTTCCAAAAGATTTATAATTACAGATTTTACATTTAGGTCTGTGATCCATTTTGAGTTTTATTATGAGCTTATTTGTTTGTGCTGGGAGGAAGAGGTTGAACTTCATTTTTTCCCTCATTATGAAAATCCGGTTGTTCTAGACCACACATTAAAAGACTTTTTCCTATTAAATAACCTTGGCCCCTTTATTAACAACTAATTGATATGTGGTTGTATATTTAGATGATTTTCTGGCTCTGTTGGTCAATGTATCTGTTCTTACATTGAGGCACATTATCTTGATAACTGTAAATTTTATAGTAAGTCTTTAAATCAGGTAATATAGGTACTCTAACCTTGTTATTGGCTTTTCAAACTTCTCAGGATAATTTAGATTCTTTGCATTTCTATAGAAATTTCAGAATTGCATAATTTTACAAAAAGAAGTCTCTTGAGAATTAGGGATTGTATTACGTCTATAGATCAGTTTGAAGAGAATCGCCATCTTAATGAGTCTCTCTTCCCATGAAAGTGCTACAACTATCCATTTATTTGTTGTTGTTCAGTCGCTAAGTCATGTCAAACTCTCTGTGACCCCATGGACTGCAGCATGCCAGGCTCCATGGGGTTTTTCCAGCCAAGAATATTAAGAGTGAGTTACCATTTCCTTCTCAAATCCATTTATTTAGGTGTTCTTTAATTTGTTTTAGCAGTGCTTTATGGTGTACAGTGGATATTTCTTTAAAATAGTTCATGTAAATATATCCCTAACTACTTCTGATTTTTGGTGGTACTATAAACAGCATTATTTTTAAACTTCAATTTCCAATTGTTGCTAGTATATGGAAATACAATTAATTTTGTTTACTAATTGTGAATTTTATCCAGTGATTTTGCTAAGCTCATTCAGTTCTAATGTCCTTTCTGAAGATTCTAAAGATATTCTTTGTCTACAAATATAGTATCTCCAAATAATGACAGTTAAACTTCCTTTCCAATCTGTGAGCCATTTATATCTTTTTTCCTTTGCCTTACTACACTGGGTTTGATCTCCAGTATGATGTTGAATAAAAGCATTGAACTTGGACGCACTGCCTTGTTCCTGAACTTTGGAGGGCAGCATAGGTTTACTCATCACTACTCTTAACGATAATGTTAGTTATAAGCTTCTCATAGAGGCCTTTTATTAGGTTTAAGACATGCTCTCCTATCCCTAGCTTTCTGAGAGTTCTTTCATAACTGGGTTTTAAATTTTGCCAAATGATTTTCCTGAACCTAAGGGTTTTTCATTATTTTTAAGTTTGCTCTTATGGTGAGTTACATTGATGAATTTTCCAATGTTAAGTGAAACTTGCATTCCTGGGATAAAACCCAATGGGTCATGATGTGTTATTTTTATATAGTTGGAATTGATTTTCTAAAATTGTTTAAGGGTTTTTTTAATTGATGTTCATGAATGATGTTTACCTGTAATTTTCTTTTCCTGTAAGATGATGCTGCCTCCATGAAATAAGTTGGAAAGTGTTCCCTTCTCTAATTTCTGAAAGAATCTGAATAGGATTGGTGTATTTCTTCCTAAAATGTTACAGAAAATTTGCCAGGCAAGGCATCTATGACTATAATTTTCTTTGTGAGAATGTTTTAATTATGAATTCAATTTCATAAATACATATTTAATTCTTCAGTTGTTTCTTTTTTGATACACTTTTAGTATTTAATGTTTTTCAAGGAATTTGCTCATTTTATTCATATTGTTGGGTTGACTGGCATAAGATCACTCACATAAATTCTTTTTTCAAAACAGCTTCTTTGAACTATAATTACATGAAGTAAATTGTGCATATGTAAAGTGTAAAATCTGATGTTTCAACACACCTATAGCCCTGTGAAGTCAATGTAGGGTTAGTTTTTGCTCACTGTGCAGGCAAGCCCCTTTGAGGATTCTAGCCAAAGCCCTCTCTGTTCTGAGGTTTTTCCTGTCTGGTGAACAGATGCTATTCCTGGGCTTGTATCAGCTCCAGGTACTGCTTCCCCCCTCCTCTCAGGCGGCTTCTTCTCCAAGCTTAAACACTATCACGGGTCAGTGCGCTGCTCACTAACTGATGGGCATCGGAGCCCCTCTTCGTCCGCCGCTCTTTCCTCCAGCATCTGTCCCGTGGTCTCCGGCCACACTCATCTCCCTGGACTGTCGGCTTGGTCTCCTGCACTCAGGGAACACTTCATCCATTTCCTGCCTTCCAGAGACCCCTATCCTCTGTTGCCTGATGTCTAATGCTGGAAAACCATTGTTTCACATATTTTGTTTTATTTTTCATGTTTTTTTCCATGTAGGAGGGCACGTCCAGTACAGTGTTTCCTGGGTTTTGGATCTCTGTTATGGGGTACAAACGTCTTTAGTATGGTTAAGTCCTCTCTAGTATTATAAAAGTTAAGTAAAATGACCCATTTATCGTTTTGAAACATTCCTCTTTATCCGTGGTTAATGCGTCTGGTTTACGAATCTGCTTTGTCTGACATTAACAAAACCACTCCCGCTTTCTTATGGCCAGTGGCTACATGGTAAAAATTTTTCTATCCTTTAACTTCCGACCCACCTCTTCCTCATATATACATGTTTGTGTGTGTGTGTGTGTGTGTTCTCTTCTGGAAGATGGCTGGGGTTTTTTTTTTGTTTTGTTTTAATTCAGTCTCATATCTTTGCTTTTAATTGGAGTATTTGGACCAGCCTTTTCTAATAGAGTTTTGTGATCATGGAAATGTTATAAATGGTATGTCCAATATGCTATGCTGGCTTGGTGGCTATTAAGCCCTCAAAATATTGATAGTGTGACTGAAGAAATAAGTTGTTGATTTTATCAAAATTTTAATTACAGAGCCCCATGAGGCTAGTGTTTAATATATCAGACAGCATAGGTTTAGGCCATTTATATCTAATGTAATTATTGATATGGTTGGGTTTAAGTTTACCATATTGTTTTCTATTTGGGGCTCTTTTTATAAAATTACTTATTTCCTTGCCGTGTGGGGGCTGCTCTCTAGCTGTGGCACGTGGGCCTCTCACTGCGGCGACTTCTCCTGCTGCAGAGCACAGGCTCTAGGTGCGTGGGCCCAGTAGTTGGGGTGCATGGACTCAGCTGTCCTGTGGCACGTGGGATCTTCCCAGACCAGGGACTGATCGGGGTGGATTCTTAACCACTGGACCACCAGGGAAGCCTCTGTTTTCTACTTTAAATAATATTTTCCACCTCTTTCTTTTTTTTCTCTTTTCCTCCTTATTTTATATCCAATATTCTTTATTATTCTTTTTTTTAATCTCTACCATTCACTTAGCAATATCTTTTGTTCTGGGTGTGTGTGTATGTATTTTAGAGTTTATCATATTCATCTTTAACAATAAAGGCCTACCTTTAAATGATATTTCTTATATACAAGAACCTTACAAATATACTTCCATTTCCCCCTCTTATCTCTTATGCTATGGTCATGTATTTTACTTCTATATTATAAACCCTACAATATATTCGTATTATTTTTGTTTTAAACAGCCAGTTATTTTTTAAGGAGTTTTTTTTTAACTGAAAAAAATATATTTTACTTACCCAGAAAAAATATTTTTTACCCATATTTTAAATATTTAAAATTTCTGTTGCTATTTCCTTGCATAGATACAAGTTTCCATTAAGTATTATTTTCCTTCACTTGAAGAACTGTATTTACCATTTCTCATGATACAATTCTGCTGATAAAGAAAAACTTTCATTTGAAAAGTCTTCCATTTTCCCTCATTTAAAAAATGTTTACTGGGCATATAATTCTAGGGTGATCATTTCATTTTATTATGTTAAATGTTTTGCTCCATTCTCTTCTGTTTTTTTTTCCAATTTCTTTCTAAAAATCTAGTCACTCTTACTTTTCGTGTGTATTTAAAACATCTTCTTTGTCTGAATTATTTTAAAATGACCTCTTTATGACTAGGACTCGGGAATTTGATTGTGGTGTGATTTGGTATGGTTTTCTTAGCATTTATCCTCCTTCAGGTTTGTAGCTATTCATGGATTTCTGGATTTATAGTTTTAATAAAATTTGAAAATATTATTTCTTCATAAAGTTTTTCCTTTTTCCTCTTTCCTTTTTTTGGGGGGATTATAATTGCATGTATGCTAGACTTCATGGTTTGTCCCAGAAGTCACTGACTTTTTGTTCACTCTTAGACATTTTGGATAGTTGATTTCGCTAGGCATTCGTCTTCAGGTTCATGCGTCTTTTCTTCTTCAGTGTCTAATCCACTGCTATCCCCATCTGGGCTAGGAGGAGGTACTGTGTGAACATACAGAGATGGGAAGAAGCTGGAGGACTCTGGGAACCACAGGGTCCGGTGTGGTCTCACCACGCTCAGCTTCAGCTCAGTCCATGGAGAGGGAAGGTCTGTATTCTGCTTGGCTGCATGGATCCCCTGTGGGAAATTTAACTCGGAATGTAGCTATTTCTCAATGTGAACTTTCTCCCTGGAGGGTCAAATCTTCCTCCTTTTTTTTTTCATTTATTTATTTATTTATTTTTTATTTTACTTTACAATTCTGTATTGGTTTTGCCATACATTGACATGAATCCACCATGGGTATACATGCATTCCCCCTCCCACCCCCCTCCCCACAACATCTCTCTGGGTCATCCCCGTGTACCAGCCCCAAGAGTGCCGTATCCTGCATCAGACATAGACTGGCAATTCGATTCTTACATGATATTATACATGTTTCAATGCCATTCTCCCAAATCATCTCACCCTCTCCCTCTCCCTCTGAGTCCAAAAGTCTGCTATACACATCTGTGTCTTTTTTGCTGTCCTGCATACAGGGTCATCATTGCCATCTTTCTAAATTCCATATATACGTGTTAGTATACTGTATTGGTGTTTTTCTTTCTGGCTTACTTCACTCTGAATAATCGGCTCCAGTTTCATCCATCTCATCAGAACTGATTCAAATGTTTTCTTTTTAACGGCCGAGTAATACTCCATTGTGTATATGTACCACAGCTTTCTTATCCATTCATCTGCTGATGGACATCTAGGTTGTTTCCATGTCCTGGCTATTATAAACAGTGTTGCTATGAACATTGGGGTACATGTGTCTCTTTCAATTCTGGTTTCCTCAGTGTGTATGCCCAGCAGTGGGATTGCTGGGTCATAAGGCAGTTCTATTTGCAATTTTTTAAGGAATCTCCACACTGTTCTCCATAGTGGCTATACTAGTTTGCATTCAGCGCCCCACTCTCATCTTATTAGAAACATCTCCAGGTCCATACAATGCTACAGCTGGCAGCCAACCAGCTCCCACCACACCACAGAACTGCTTAACCTGACTGCTGTGAAAGAAGAAATCCAACCTACGTGAGAGGACAACAGGAAATGCCCTTCACCAAGCCTTTTGTGCTGGTGTCCTTTTGATTTGAACGAAATTAGCAAATGCTTAAAGACTTGTATTCTGATCATTTCTATCAATGTACTTTGACGAATTTTAAAAAAATTCATCTTGAGGATGAGGTGAAGGTAATGTTTTTTACTCAATGCGCAAATCACTTGACTGTTGGTTCCTGATGACTCTACCTTCAATTAACCATTCATAATTTTCCTGCAAAAAAAACGTAATGTGAAAGTGATGAGGCCAATGACCTTCCAGAAAAAGTGAATTACTGCTATCTTGAGACCTTTCGGCACCTATACTAAATAAAGCTTATGTAGGGAAATGTATGAGTTCATGAAGGGCTTTGTTAAAGATACAACAGTACCCCAATCCTCATAACACTGAGCCTCCTATGCTCATAGTAAACGAGTTGGGAAGACCAGCTCAGAGTGGCCCATGTCTCTGTTAGTTCTCAAATCTAGTTGCTATTGTTGGTGTTGACTGATTAAGCCATGTCCCACTCTTTTGCAACCCCATGGACTGAACCCGCCAACCTCCTCTGTTCGTGGGATTTCCCAGGCAAGAATTCTGGAGTGGGTTGCCATTTCCTTC
>NW_024070209.1:5623752-5719941 GCF_014754425.2 Oryx dammah | reverse complement strand
GTGGGATTTCCCAGGCAAGAATTCTGGAGTGGGTTGCCATTTCCTTCTCCAGGGGATCTTCCCACCCCAGGGACTGAATCCGCCAAGCTCCTCTGTCCATGGTATTTCCCAGGCAAGAATTCTGGAGTGGAGTGCCATTTCCTTCTCCAGGAGATCTTCCCACCCCAGGGACTGAACCCGCTGTCTTCTGCGTGTGTCTCCTGCATTGCAGGTGGGTTCTTTACTGCTGAGCCACCAGGGAAGCCCCTCAAAATCTAGGACTTAGACCTAAGGTTAGAGAAGCGTGCCTTACTTTGTGCATCAATCTTCCCAAGAAAATGAATTTCTCTTTCTCTTTCTTTTGGTAAGTAACAATCATTTTCAGTTAGGCATTAGGTGAACAATGTATGTTTAATAAATTCATTTGAATTGGTACTATCATGAATGACCCAGTCTATCACAATGGACAACATAGGAGGAAACAAAATGTAAATTTTATGATCAAGTACTTGGGAAAGTTACGCTAACAGCCTTGACAGCCATAGAAATTACGTGGTAGGATGCTGTTTAAAGGGATTTTCCAGGTAGGGTAGAAATTGAGAGCACTCTGGAGCAAGGAGACCTGGGCTCCAGACCCGCCAGTTACAGGTTAAGGGATCTTTGCAAATCATTTGATATTCTAAATTTGTGGCTTCTCCCTTTGTAGAGTGGTTACACTTGTCTCATAGGTTGTTGAGAGAATTAAATAATGCAACATATGAGATGATTCTTTACAAACTGTAAAACCCAGTTACTAGAGAAAGGGGCCAGATTTGAATGAAGCAGAGGCCCTGTGGGCTGGTATCACCAGAGGGGAGGCTTGGAAGCGGACAGCCTGCTGTTTGGTTGGACCTTGGAGAGGCCGTGGACAGATGGAGGAGAGAGCATTCCAGGCTACAGGGGGAGAAGGACTGAAGGGTCCCCACTGCTGGGAAGCAGTTTGCTTCTCCCTTGGAAATGCTCCTAGTTCTTTCTCTACCGTGACCACTCTTGTTTAAACGGCAGCAGGAGAGAGACTAGACGGCACAGCATCTGGACCGTCCCTCTCTGCGGGCAAGAGTGGTCTGTGATTGGTCTAAGGGTGAACACTGGATCTACAGCGGGTGGCCCCTAAACTTGAGGTCACATCTAATCACTTGGGAACGTTGCAAGAGCACCCCGTCTCCATCCTGGAGCTGCACCAGAGCAGACTTTCTGAAAATGTGAGGGCTTGCGTGTTGTTGCTTTCTAAAGATCTAGACATGATTCTGACGAACCATAGGGTTGAAAACTGCTGTTCAGTTCTTGATCTGTGGATAGAGAAATCCATCTCAGTGAAAACAGCCTGCCCTCCATTAGGTTGGAAAAGGTAACTGTTTGCAGAGCTCCCCAAAGGGGACCACTTGTGCTCCCAAGAGAGGGGCCAGAAGATCTGAAATCTGGTTGGCATACCAGAGACTTCTGTCTCCTGCCCTGTCCTCAGAATCCCAGGTTTATGCACCTGCTCTGGAAGTGCAGGGCTCTGGCAAGTACAGGCTTCATCCACACTCAGCGATGGTGCGCACACCACCTGGAGCAGGGCGCCTGGCACAGCTCACAGGGTGGTGCACTGCACAGGCTCTTCTGCACGAGCCCCTGAGTGTCCTCCCTGCCCACCCAGGCCACCCAGCTTTCTGCATGACCTGCAGAACCGGGGGAGGAACCTGAATCCAAACATCCCCACGCATGTCAGAGCTGCTTACTACTAACAGTGTCTCTCTTCATCCATCTTAATTTCATCAGGTCTATTGTTATTTTAAAATTTTGGTTAAAAATAAACTCCAGGGTTGCAAGGATCTTTTCTGTGTCATTCTGCACCCCAGCACGTAGAAATCTGTCTTGCACACAGTAGGCACTTAATCGACATGTAGTGTATGAATACATGATGCCGTGCTCCCATTTATGGAGTACTGATGATGTTCCAGGCCCTTCCTGTATCTAATCACATTTAATTCTCATAACAACGCCCAATAAAGGTGCTGTTGTTTAGTCCTGTTTCAGGGCAGAGGACACTGAAACTCTGAGAAGTTGAGACGCCTGCCCAGGCCTCACACAGGCATAAGAAGTGGGGCTAGGACTCAACCCGCTGCTTTCCAGCTCCAAAGACCAAGCTCTAAACTATTCTGTTACACAGATTTCTCTTACCAGGGGTGCCGCAGGAACAATCCTCAGCAGGCTTTGGCTGCCAATTTTGTTTCACTCTGGCATTGAAGAGCAGTGTCTCAGGGGTGGCGTTTCTAGACAGAGAGGTTTCCTGGGAGGGTTACTTCAGTCTGAGGGCTGACAAGGAATTCTCTCCACATATCCCATCTCCCATGCCCAGGACTCTGCATTTCTGCTTTACCCTTGAAATTTTCCAACAGTGAACATGTGTATTAATTATGGGAAGAACGAAGCTGCTCTGACAAACTGTAAAACGCATTAGTCTACACAAGTTCAAAGTTTCATTTTATCGCATGTGACCAGTTCAGCACAGAAGGTTGGACTCCACTCTGTGAGGTCATTCAGGCTTCCAGCTGGCCCCGGATGGCTGCCTCGTCAACAGGTGGCTGTCCTTTGACCTAAGGCTCAGGTTCCTCTTGTCCTCATCCTGCGGTTGAGAGGAGCTCACCAGCACCACCTCCAGGAGAAGACGGGGAAGGATAAGGAGGCTGCCCTCACCTTCCTTTCTCAAGGAGGTACTCATATCTCACTAGCCAAAACCTAGGGCTGCAGACAGCTGCAAGGGGGGTGGAAACCAGGCTCTGGCTGGGCAGCCATCTGCCCTTCCAACACTCACAGAGACAACCCGTTATTAGAAAGAAGACAGGGAGAATGAACATCAGGGGATGATAATCGTGTCTATCACAATGGGTATTTTTTTTTAAAATCTATCCCCCAAGAAATATGACTTTTAAAATGTGTTTAAAAGTTAAGATACATCAAAACTGACTTTTTTCTGTCTGTCAGGTCCACAAATTTAAACAAACCTTTGGGTCTGTATGACCTTCACCACAATCTGGATATTGAATAATTTCATCACCCCAAAGACCCTCTTGTTCTGCCTTGCCCAAGCCATGCCCTCTTCCTAACTTGGCCCCTTTAATATAGTCCTGAATTCAATTTGCTGATCTTCTATTGAATATTTCTGTACCTAAATGCATGAGACATATCGGTCTATACTTTTAATTTTTGTATTGTCTTTGGTTTTGATAAAACCAGCTTCATAAAACTAGTTGAAACATTTCCTTCCTCTTCTATGCCCTGGAATAGATTGTGCATATTTAATGCTATTTCTTAAGTTGTAGCTCATTTGGTAAAGAATCTGCCTGCAGTGCAGGAGACCCGGGTTCGATCCCTGGGTTGGGAAAATCCCCTGAAGAAGGAAATGGCAACCCACTCCAGTATCCTTGCCTGGAAAATCTCATGGACAGAGGAGCCTGGAAGGCTGCAGTTCATGGGGTCGCAAAGAGTCGAGCACGACTAAGTGACTAACACTAACACACTTATATATGTTTGGTAGAATTTGCCAGCGATTTGGCCTGGAGATTTTGTTGTGGGGGGTTTTTAACTATACATTTAATTGATTTGATAGTTATAGAACCATTTGGGTTGTCTATTTCATCTTGGTTGAGTTTAGATAATTTTTGGTTTTCAAAGAGTTGGTGCATTTCTCCAAGTTGTTGAACTCGTGTATGTGGACTTGTTGAAAATATTTCTTTATTATCCCTTCAATGTTTGGGGAGTCTATGTTCGATTCTTCTTTAAACACACTTCACAAAGAGGCATGTTAAGTTCCTTCTTATGACTTCTCAACTTGCTAATAACATTCTCTTATGGTCTTTGGATTCAAATGTCTTTAGGGACTATAAATGGATTTGCAGCAGGAATGGTATCTTTAGCTAGATACCAAATATAGGATGATGGCTGATTTCTCTGGCATGTGGGCTTTTTGCTCCTGCCAGGTCCCCAGTCCCCAGGCTGGGAGAGCTCCCACTGGCTGGCTTTTGGGAAAAGACTGGTGTAAGTTTAACCACTTCTTTTGCTTCTTCCTCCCTCACCTTGAACCTCCTCCTCCTACCAGAATAAAGAGCTAAAAGCTCAGTTCTTCTCTCTTGGAAACCCTTCCACCCTGCCTTCATACTGCTTTCAAGCCCTTATTTAGCATTTTGGAGAGAAGCCTGGAAGAAATTAATAATTTGATTATCTGTTGTCATTCCTTCTAGGGACTTGATGATCAGAATAGTTAAGCCTGTTTCCTACAGCGAGGAATGGTGCAGCCTGTTTCGGATCAAGAAGCTGTGTTCTTTCAAAGTAACATCATTTCTAGAAAGCCTACAATACACCTGGCTGTTATAGGTTTTATCTTTATAGCTCATAATATCAAGGTGGAGGTTCACAGAAAAGAACAGTGAGGCTAAGAGATTTTCATTTCAAGGTTTTTTTATGCTTCTGGCTGGTTGTCTGACCCTGAGAAAATGACTTAATTGGTAATTAAGTCTTGGTTTCCTCACTTGTAAAATGAGGATAATAATATAAGTTATAGGGCTGGTTGAGGATTAAATAGGTCTGCTGCTGCTGCTGCTGCTAAGTCTAGCACATAGTAAACATTCATTAAATTCTGGCATCATTCTTGCTGCTATTTTTATACCCTAAATTGTTGGTTTGATACTTTTCTAGAAGAAAGCATGTTCTCAACATAAATTAATACTAAATTTTCTTTAAAATTCATGATTATTGAATATTAAGAATACAGCCAGGGAAACCTTGACTAACCAAAACTGCATCAATTAATCCTGAAGTTAACTGGCTTTTTTTTTTTTTTTGCTTTCAGATCAGGTTAATAAGAAATGAGCAGGGCATATTTAAAATGACAGCTTCAGCATTCTACAAAGAAAGCAGCCTTCTCTCTTTTCCTGCCCACATTCTTGGTCCTTGACCAACAGAGCCTTCAGCATTCCAGACAGCCTTGCTTGGGTGCATTAGGTTGGCCAAGGCTGGAAATGGGCTTATGTATTTTGCAAGATGGGATTTCTGTTCCCATTTCTCTCCTCTCTTCTTTTGCTACAGGATTGCCCTGCTTCTCAGTAGAGTGCGTGGAGCAGGCTTTCTCACCCACGTGGGCATGGCCATCTGACTTTATTTATCCAATAACATGTAAGCTGGATTAGGTTTTTGGAGATACTGTGAGATGCACTGTGGTTTTGCCTGGATGTTTGACTTATGCCATCAGCAATGAGAAGAAGGCGCCTTGTGTGGCTGTTGGTTCTGCTACATGGTGACACTCAGAGTGGACCTGAACTCCGCATGTGCCTTGGAGTCAAGCCCATCGGATCCCAGCAGAGCCAGCGAGCTGGAGGCCCCTGAGTAAGGAAAGGGTGATCTGTTACAGCCACCAAGATCTTGAGATTGTTATGCACCAAAATGAATTATGTGTATGTTGGTGAATTTTCAAAGATCCCTGGTGGCTAAAATGGTAAAGAATCCGCCTGCAGTGCAGGAGACCTGGGTTTGATCCCTGCATCAGGAAGATCCTCTGGAGAAGAGGGAATGGCTACCCACTTCAGTATTCTTGCCTAGAGAATTTCACGGACAGAGGAGCCTGTGGGCTATAGTTCATGGGATCTCAAAGAGTTGGACATAACTGAGCGACTAACACTTTTTCACTCTAGTGAATTTTCAACAAAAAGAATTAACATCTATTGAATGTGTTGATAGTACAGAGTAAGTGTTTCCCATATGCCTTGTCAGGAAATTGATTTAACCACATGAAGGGTATACACTGACTCCACAGCACTCAGGTGGAAGATGCATCAGATGTTACTTTGTAAATTCACTAACTCCCTTCAGAGTTGGTGGGAAATTCTATCTCAGTCATGCTTTGGAGGATGTCCACCCTTGGGTGGTGAGGAGACTGTGGTGCTTGCACAGCCCAGAAGACTGGAAGAAGGCTTCTGACCGCTGCTGTCACGTATCCAGTCTAAGGACAGAGGGGAGCATTTGGCTCATGCAATCCCACTCTCTTCCTTGGCACTGAGTCTGTCTTGGCATCACTGCTGAAGCCCCAGGCAGTGTAACTAGAGAAGTTCTTACACTCTAATGTGTACCAAGACATGTGGCCATCGTGATAAATAGGTTGTGATTCAGTGGGTCTGGTGAGGCCCCCGATACTGCATGTCTAATGAGTTTCCAGGTTGCTCATTACTGATCATGGACCACACTTTGGTAAAAGACCCTACAGTCCAGCCTCCCCGGCCCTCCAAGAAGCCATCCTTCCCATTCATCCTACTCTGACTATTTCAGGCTCAGGTCTCCAGCCCACGTGGACCACTCCCTTCAACAAACTGCTTACCTAATCCCAACCCCCCAAGATTGAGCTGTACCTTTATCAGAAAATTTCCCTTTTCAGATACAGCACCCCATAGGACTTAGAAATCAAAGGCTGGATCCTTCTCTCCTCTGCCACGGGTGTCACTGATCTCTAAAACTCAGAGCCCTGGCAAAGGGAAGAAAGAAACTCCACTGGCATGGCTAGTGACAAGACTGAGTTAATATCTCAATGAACCATCCAGTTACCAAGGGAACAGACCACTCCTTGGACTGCAGGGGACAGGATATGGCCCTGGAGATGGCTCTTTGTCTCCCTTGCAACCACACATGTCTTCTGCCACTTAAAATTCTTGTTCATTTTACTTTCGTGGGTTCTGAGAATCCTGGTTTTTCTACTTTTAATCAACAGACTTGGGCAGAAGAAGACAGACCACTCTTTTGACAGTGGTCAAAAACCAAGCATGTAGGGACTTCCTTGGTGGTCCAGCGGTTAAGAATCCACCTTGCAATGCAGGGAACATGTGTTCGACCCCTGGTCGGGGAACTAAGACCCCACATTCCAGAGAGAAACCAACCCACGAGGCACAACTAGAGAGTCTGTGCACCATAACTAAGACCTGATGCAGCCAAGTAAACATACATACATATTTTTAAAAAAGGAAAAGAACTAGCATGTAAATCACACCACAGGGCTCTAAGCAGGACTGATAGAAACCAGCCCATAGGGTGGCCTTTCCAGTCCCAAGAACTTATGGCCAGGAATCCATCCTGATTGGCTGGTTTATTTGTTAAATGCTTTGAGTTTAACAGGTGCCTTGGGAGACACCTTTGCAAGCATGCATTTGGGCTTCCTACTCTCTTTTTTTTTTCCTGTGACCTTCCAATAAATTACAATATTAATTCAACAAGAGTACAAGAACACATTACAAATATTGGTTTTTAAGAATCTAACTCCTGTGTGGGGTGAAGTGTCCTCCTGTAACACTGATCTGCAGCTACCCAGTAGGTTTATTCTACCAAAACATTTTTAGTTGTTCAGTTGCTCAGTCGTGTCTGACACGTTGCAACCCCGCGGACTGCAGCATGCCAGGCTTCCCTGTCCTTCACTGTCTCCCAGAGTTTGCTCAAACTTGTGTCCGCTGAATGATGCCATCCAACTATCTCATCCTCTGTCGCCCATTCTCCTCCTGTCCTCAATCTTTCCCAGCATCGGGATCTTTTCCACTGAACTGAACTGATTCTTTGCATCATCAGGTGGCCAAAGTATGGAGCTTCAGCTTCAGCATGAGTCCTTCCAATGAATATTCAGGACTGATTTCCTTTAGGATGGACTGGTTTGACCTCCTTGCAGTCCAAGGGACTCTCAAGAGTTGTCTCCAGCATTACAGTTTGAAAGCCTCAATTCTTTGGCCCTCAGCCTTCTTTATGGTCCAGCTCTTACAACTGTACATGACTACTGGAAAGAGCAAAATGTTAGGGGGAAATTATCCTCGTGGGATGATAGTGTCGATTATTAAAAATTAATTACAACCTAAATGTTAAGAGTTATGTTTGATTTGGTAGGAATTTTTAGGACTTCAAGCCCAGGGAACAGCATCTTAAGTGACCCTAAAATGACTGCTCCGAGGAGCCAAGTTATATAGAAGTTTTACAACAAAGGGCAGGTGGTCTGAACATTGAGAGATTATTGTTAATTAAAGGAAAACAGATATATCAAGTTAAGGAATTTAGTGCTTTTCTTTGTATGGGAAGATGCAAGAGTCTGGGCTCACTGAAATCATTCCTTTTATATGTATCTCAGCTATCTGGGGCCAGTATCTTGTGTTTTTTCACATCCTGAGTTCCCTTGGGCTCACCAGAGGGAGTGATTGCAATCTGATGGACACTCTGTTTCTCAATAGTGATGCTGGGTTCCAGCCAGGAGACCCAGTGATGACCTCTTGAAGATGTGGGAGGTGTGGAGAGACGTTGGTATAGGGTCAGGCTAAAGGCAAGATCCTCAAACAGCCAAGGGTGCATCTGTTTCTTCCGGCTCTGTTTTTCTCCTGCTCCCCGCCCCCCCAACTCCCCTTCCTCTCCAAATAAGCCAACCCATCAAAACAGATTCTTGGGACTAGGAAGGCCACCTGCAGGCTGGGTTTCTATCGGCCCTGCTTGGGGCCTGGAGGTGAGACTTAGATGGGACTTCTGATGCCTCAATGATGTGCTGTATGTTAGGAGCAGGGGCTGGAACACAGTGCTTGACGGCATCATTATCACCTTGGATGATCAAGGTGATAAAATATCAACAGGTGATCCTGTTGCAGGTCAAGCAGAATAACAGGTGAGCAAGCCGGGCCCACAGAGGTCCTTGAGGAGGAGGAGTGGGACGCAGCATGGGAAGGTCGCCTGCAGACAAGGTGTCTAGGGAAGGGCACGGACAAGGTGCCAAGTTCTGGTTTTGCCTCAGGCCAGCCCTGTTTCCAGAATTCCTTCTCCAGGTCTTCACATTTCTCTCCTTTTCCAATCAAATGCTGCCTCCAGTCAGAGCTATTCAAGTAAGTTATTCAGATAATCAAGGCTAAAAATATCCAACTTTCACCAGGAAGATCAGAAGAATGACGTCCAGAGTTGCTGCACTGGCCCCAGGTAAGGCCAGAACTCTCTGTTGCCAAGGGTCACCACCCTCTCTCCTGGCCTCCTCTGCAGCTCTGCCTCATCCCCTCCCTCCATCTCTCCTGACCTGCTGGCAGCACCACCTTTCCCCTACCCTCCTCCAGGGTTTTCCCTCCCCTTCTGGTCACTGAAGCAAAAGTTCATTAGTAAGTACACAGAGGGGCTTTCCTGCTGTATCTGATGCTCTAACGTCTCCCTGGTTTCGCACTGCTGGACATCATCCCTGCTGGACTTGCCTGGCCCTTCTATCGCTCTCCTAGACTGTGGCTCCAAGGGGTCAGGCTGGCTGGACGCACAGCCATTGGGGAGCAGCCTTCCAGAGCAATCCAAGGCCCCTGTCACTCTGCAGCCCTCCCTGGGTCTCTCTGGGAGTTGGTGTGTGTTCACTCCCACCTGTGTCTTTGGGAGGCTGGGGTGTGCAGTGTGCACAAGCGGGGGGTTGGGGAAGGGCATAGCATGTCTGTTGGCAGAGTCCTGCCATCTGAGACCTTCAGCAAGAGCCCAGCCTGCTCAAAGACAGCTGGAAGGAACCAGCTTGCTCCCGGGCAGGTCACACCAGCTCTTGACCCGGAACCTGCTGAGTTTCAGAAGCAGGAGCTGCCGGGGCGGCACCTTGGTCCCGTTTTCCTCCCACCACATCCAGCTCAGCGCTCAGCCGGTTTCTGAACACAGAGCCTGGCCCTCATCTCTGGATACTCCTTGTCCAGCTGTGAGAGTTCATCTCATGTGTCGACGTGCCTACACTATGGAACCCAGATTTGGGGCAAACACCTGTTTAGATGTTGCTGTGAAGGTATTTCTAGAGGAGATTAATATTCACATTAGGAGAGTATGGGCTTCCCTGGTAGCTCAGCTGGTTAAGAATCCACCTGCAATGCAGGAGACCTGGGTTCAGTTCCTGGGTCAGGAAGATCCCCTGGAGAAGGGAAAAGCAACCCCCTCCAGTATTCTGGCCTGGAGAATTCCATGGACTGTATAGTCCATGGGGTCACAAAGAGTTGGATACAACTGAACGACTTTCACTAGGAGAGTATGAGTACAGCAGGTTACCCTCTATAAAGGGGGTGGACATCATCCAATCAGTTCAAGGTCTTAATAGAAAAAATATTGAAGTACCCAGGGGAATAGGGAACTCTGCCAGCTGATGGCCTTCAGACTCAAGCTGCAACATCAGCTCCTCCTTGGTCTCCAGCCAGGCTGCCCTGCAGACTTTGGGTTTGTCAGTCCCACAACGGCATGAGCCAATTTCTTAAGATTAATCTCTATAACCATCTATCTTTCTTTCTTTCTACTTACCTATCATCTATTGGTCTATCATCTATTATGTCTATCTATCCATCTACCATCTATTATTTCTATCGATCATCTATCTATCCATCATCTATCAGGAGGTAATGATTTAACATGCACATACATCCTCTTTGAGAACCTGACTGACCTACCATCTGAAGCATCCACAGAGCCCCAGAGGAACCACCCAAAGATGAGGCCAATGCCAAACTGATGGCGATTGTTTTCTTCATCAGTTTGAAGAGTGATTAGACATTGTCACTTAAGGTTCTGAGCAGACAGGGCCCAGGGCTGTGTTTTGTCTTCCTGACAACGTTGTGCGGTATCTAAGGGCAGTGAGGTCAGGACTGTGTTATGACATATTCCCAGCCAGGGGTATGTCTTGCATGTCATTTTCCACACCAGGCTTAAAGGCTTCATTTATCTTAAACGTCAGCTGACTGCTCACTTTCCTTCCGGGGAAACCATCAGTACCTGTTCTAGTGTCCTGTGGAACCCCACCAAGTCAAAGCCCTTTGCGGAGCTCTCTTTGCCGAATCGTCATTTTCCAGGAGAGGCAGGATCCAGTCTGCATCAGAAGTGTGGGTAGGCTTCTGTGCATCCTCACTTCTCCACCTGTTAAACGGGCACATGCTGGGCCCGTCTCGCCGGGCACATGCTGGGCCCGTCTCAGGGGGTCACAAGGATCAGCTGCAAAGATACACAAGTGCTCACAGAGTGTCCTCCTTCCTCCCACCTGCTCTCTCTCTCTCTTCAAGATGTTTTTTGATGCAAGCCACTTTTAAAGTCTTTACTGGATTTGTTACAACATTGCTTCTGTTTCATGTTTTTTGGTATTTTTGGCCACGGGGCATGTGGGATCTTAGGTCCCCAGCCACCCCCCTTGCCTTAACCACTGGACTGCCAGGGAAGTCCCACTGTTCTCGTTTCACTGCGTGCTTTCAAGGGGTGAACGAGACTCCCCCAGGACTAAGCTGGTAGCTAGCAACTAATATAATGCATCAATTCACGCTAAGGGGTAGGACTTCTAGGGCAGCGGTTTAATATGTTCTCCTTCCCTGTTCCCCAACCTTGTCAGTGCCCAAGTCATTCTAGACTCCCCACAAGGTTTGGAAGTGGGTGGGAATAATCCTGTTCACATTGAAAAAGTAAACCACGGACAGCTGTGGCAAGACCCAAGGGGAAATGTTTTTAAGGGAAAAGGGGGCACTCTGTACCCCTCTAACCACGCCTTGTAGGCCAAGGGCCAAGAGACTTGGGTGCTAACCCCACCTCTACACCTAATCTACGTGAACTTGGGCAGGTCAGTAAACAGGTCTAAGCCTTAAAACCTTAGTTCCCTTTTGGTAAGTTGGAGATGCTACCACACACACACCCACACACCCCCCACACACACACACACACATACACACACATATTTTTTTTTGACACCAGCATTTTACCTGGAGTCCCCTCATTAGCATATGGGGACTCGTTAGCATACAGACTTCTCAGCCTCGTCTGGAGCTTGATTTAGATGTTCTATATTTTAACAAGTGTTCCAAGTGATTTCCATATTTGGTCCCGATCATTCATGTTTATGTGGTTCCCCCGAGATGAAATACCATCTAATTCTGATTCTACTGGACCAGTGAAGCATTGTTCATACGCAGGCCATCTCTTCTTTTTTTCTTTTGAAATTCAAAATGTAAATACTTTCATTTGAGTCTGTGGGGAAAATTGTGTTTTACACAATTTGCTCTTTGGAGTAGAAGAATGAGGATTGACTGGGAAACATCTCCACAGTTCCCTGTGTCCACACCATTTTCAAGGTGACATTGTGGCCCCTTCATCAGAAGGTTGAGTTTATTTCGGACCCCCTGGAATCTAGGCTACTTTGTGACTTGCTTTGGCCAAGAAGATGCAGGGAAAATGCTGTTTCCCCCACCCCCCCACCCCCTTCTCAGCTGAGGCCTGAAGAGGTCCTGCCCGCTTCTATTCCCTGGGCTCCCTGCCCCAGCCCTGTGACCCGACCCAAGCTGGCCCACTGGAGGGAAACAGACCACAGGAGGGAGAGCCCAGCAGACTCAGCCATGGATGTTCTAGAAGTTTACAGCCAGAAGGCAGCTAATCCCCCAACAAACAGGGCAGTACCATCGGGATCAGCAGAGCGGCCTACAGGACCCACGACTGCCTGCAGATGCCCGCACTGCGCCGTGTGTGTGCTCAGTCCTGTCTGACCCTTTGCGACCCCAAGGACTGTGGCCCGCCAGGCTCCTCTGTCCGTGGGATTCTCCAGGCAAGAACGCTGGAGTGGGTTGCCATGCCCTCCTCCGCGGAATCCTTCTGACCCAGGGATCAAACCCACACCTCCCGTGTTTCCCGCATTGCAGGCAGATCCTTCTCCACTAGTGCTACCTGGGAAGCCTCTGCAAATGCCTACTGAGTGGAAAGAACTGCCTTACTGATCTGAAAACTGTTGGTTCAAAATATTTACTGTGATTCAGGTATGGTGGAGCCGACAAATGGGGAGATGACTGCCACTGAAAAGACAGTATTTTATACTCACAGATCCCAAGAGAAGGCGGCACACCACACCACGGTGGGACCACACAGGGAAACACCAGGATCAGTCAGGAGTGGGGGCAGGGGGGCAAGAGCCTTTATTGCAGTTTCCATGGAAGGAACAATTGAAGAAGCAAATTAGGATTTGCTCATTTGAATAATGCCCCAGAGCATTAGGGGTGTCCCCACGCATCTGGTACCTGGCCCTGGGGTGCTGAGGGCAGAGGACAGTGGCCAAAATGTGGGAGCCCCATAAAGACAGTGGTGAGGATGTGGGCTCTGCATTGGATGATTGCACCAGGAATGTGTGCATGCAGGCAAGTCATTTTACTGTCTCCAGGAATTAGCCATCCTGGGAGGGGCAGTCCTGCCAGGGTCAGCAAAGAGGCCCTAGATACCACAGCATCAGTCAGTAAAAGGCATGCATAGCTTAGCTGTGAGCAACTGTTAATCAATGGTGCTTTGCCAGGCGTTCCCCAACCTCCGGGTTGTGGACTGGTACCTCCTGTCAGATCAGCCGCAGAATTAGATCAGAAATAAAGTGCATGATAAATGTAATGTGCTTGACTTGTCCCCAAACCATCGCTCCAGCTTGGTCCATGGAAAACTTGTCTTCCACAAAGCCAATCACTGGTGCCAAGAAGGCTGGGGACCTCAGGGGAGGTGGCAGTGTGTGTGTGAGGTCTACCCACAGATTTCACCCCTGGTCAGGGACACAGAAGGAGCCATGTGTGGTGAGGGGAGAAAAGCATACTCAACATTATAGAAACAGTATTATAAAGTAGCTTCTAAAAGAGATTAGTCCTTGGAGTGTAAACTACCTGAAGTAGAGTTCAACAGTGGGTTTTTTGGGCAAAGCGAATAGGCAAAGGTATAGTGATATTTAGCTGGGAACCTTTCGGGATTTGAGGGTGGGATGGAAACAGGCTGAGATTCATACATTCACAAGAAGGAGCCTGGGTTATAAAAGTCTAAAAGCTCCATCCTGGATACCTCTGTCCCTGTCATAGCAATGTTTGAATGGTCTCCCTATGGGGGCAGAGGGAGGTTTTAACAATAGAAATAACAACTGCATCAGAAATAGCCCGCAGTTTCTGTGACTCACAGCTCCTGCCTTAATAACATCCTTGAATTGCACTAAAATCCATTAAAAATCACTTCTGTGGATTCCTCATTAAGAAAACTATATTTCAAGGTGGTATATTTAATGGAACTGAAATAGTAAACCTGGTCAAAATTAATCAGGTCCCCTGGGACATTCCTGGCAGATCTCTGAAACGGATGTATGAGGCAAATCACACATGCGTCTAGATAGGAAAAAACTCAATCTCCTTTGTAGGGAAAACCCGAGTTTTCCACGTCCTCCTTTGTTTCTCTTTCTGCAAGTCTTTACTGCTCACACAAGACATCCAAGACACTTCTGAGTCGGGGCTTCCCCTCACTGAGGAAGTCAGTTCTCTGTGACAGCAGCTGGGGGTCGTACTATTTAACTTAATCCTGACACTATCTACCTAGAGACAGTGTCAGATCCCACAGGCATGGGCTCAGCACCCCAGAGACTGCTCCCACCCATTTCAGATGCCAATTACAAGCCGAAGTTCCCCAGGTTCCCCACAATTTCTGCCCCAGTTTGGCTACAAATCAGAAATCCCCACGATCCCCTATTCAGGCTCAGTTAATCTGCTGGAGCCACTCACTGAACTCGGAAATGCCTATTCATGCTTTGTTGTTATTGTTCGGTCACTTGGTTGTATCGGAGTCTTTGCGACCCCAGGGACTGTAGCCCTGCCAGGCTCCTCTGTGCGTGGGATGCCCCAGGCAAGAAGACTGGACTGGGTTGCCATGTCCTTCCCCAGGGGGTCTTCCCGCCCCAAGGATGGAACCTGGGTCTTCTGCATTGGCAGGTGGATAAGCCACGGTGGAAGCTCCTATTTATGTTTACCCATCTATTAAAGGAGGGCTTCTCCAGTAGCTCAGTGGTAAAGAACCCACCTGCAATGCAGGAGACGCGGTTCGATCTCTGGGTCGGGAAGGTCGGAGGCAGAATTGGCAACCCACTTCAGTATTCTTGCCTGATAGATAGAGGTGAAAGTGGAAGTCGTTCTGTCGTGTCTGACTCTTTGCGATCCCATGGACTATACAGTCCATGAAATTTCCTGTCCCAGGGATCAAACTCAGGTTTCCCGCATTGCAGGCAGATTCTTTAGCAGCTGAGCCACCAGGGAAGGCCAAGAATACTGGAGTGGGTAGCCTATCCCTTCTCCAGAGGATATTCCTGACCCAGGAATCTAACCTGCATTGCAGGCAGATTCTTTGCCAGCTAGAATATGATAAAGGACACAGGTGAAGAGCCAGATGAAGAGATACATGGGGGTGAGGTTTGGGGGAGAGTTGGGGAAGGTCACCCTCCTACTGTGGATGTTTTCACCCACCTGGAAGCTCTCTGAACCCCCTTCTGTTGGGACTTTATGGAAGCTTCCTCACGTGGGCATGATGGATCATTAACTCCATTTCTACCCCCTTCTCTCTCTGGAGGATGAGGCGGGGCTGAAAATTCCAAGTTTCTAATCATGGCTTGGTCTTTCCAGCCTCCTTCCAGGAGCCCACTCAGAGTTGCCTCGTTAGAACAAAAGATGCTCTTAGTGTTCTTACCACTTAGGAAATTACAAGAATTTTAGGTGCTCTGTGCCAGGAGCCGGGGGCAGAGACAAATATATATTTTCTATCACCTCCCAGCATCTCACCCAGCTCCCACGCAGCACTCCAGGAACAAGAGTTAACACTGCTTCCCAGGGAGCCGCACACTAGAGAGGCTCAGGCGGTGGCAAGGGGTCTCTGGCTTTCCCACCACCAGCTGGGAAGCACTTCCCCAGGCTTGCGGGCTTCATAGTGTTGACCCAAGGTGTTAGCTGAAATCCAGCCTGTGGGTCACATCTGCAGGAGTAGCAAGGAATGATGGGGGTGGTATCTGGGGAGGGAGGAATAACTGCTGAGCAAACAGAAGGAAAAGCATAAATGAGCCAAACGGGGCTTCCAATGGGGGCTTCCCCAGTGGCTGGCTCAGTGGTAAAGAATCTGCCTGCAATGTAGGAGATGCGGGTTCAATCCTGGGGTCTAGAAAATCCCCTTGAGGAGGAGGGCATGGCAACCCACTCCAGTATTCTTGCCTGGAAAATCCCATGGACAGAGGAGCCTGATGGGCTAAGAGTCGGACACAACTGTGCGCGCGCACACACACACACACACACACACACACACACTGCTTCCGGGAGGCAGGAGCAGGGAGGGCAGGTAGCCAGTGCCTATGACTCCTGATAGGCGTTTCCACCGGTGAAAATGCCAGACACCCGGAGGGTGAAGCTTCCAGGCTCAGGGAGGAGGGACAAGCAGAATGCACCCAGAACTGGGGTCTGTGTGTCAAGAAGATGGTCTTGGCGTGGGCGGCTTCTTTGGGGCCTGTGTTGCTGGTTCAGGGGAAATCCAGTTCCGTGGCACAGCTTGGGAACAAGGAGGCTGCGGTCTGCGCCAGTGGCACTGGCGTGACGGTGCAGGGCCCCTCCCGTCCCTGGGCCCAGTCAGTCCAAACTGTACAGTGAAGTTCAAGTGGACTGTCTACTCAGAGAAGCAATGAGTAAGGATGTGGGGGTCACACACAGGTGAGTGTGTGAAAGAAAAAGCACACCCCACGGCGGGTCTGCTCTCTGTGCCTCATCCAGGGGTCAGGGACAGAACTTCTAGACAGCTTGCCCTCTGTGAGGAGTTCACCCCCAAAGTGATTTATCTTCCTGAGTCTGCATGGCTCAGGCGGTTTCTAGTATCTGCTACTGTCCCTAGAGTTGGCCTGACATGGCGCCTTCTATAGCGAGAAGAGCTGGAGTGTGCTCCAAGAGCCCCCATGAGCCCTCCCTGAGATCGTTAGATGGCTTTCTGCTGTGACCATATGGAAAAAGATGACCTTCCTAGGATCAGGTTTTCAGAGTCAATTACAGCTGGAAAGAGGAAAGGAAAAGAAGTTAGAAGACTAGATGCAGTAGCAAGGCATGAGATTCATCTGTGCACCAGATGTCAGTCAAGTGTGAACCATGAGCCAGGTACCATTCCAGGTCTTGGAATTTGAAACTGGATTCAACTCTACATTAAAATGGGCCAACACAGATTCGTATATCTCTGCAGATTTTGAAGGCTCCACTAGGGATGGGGGTGGGCCTGGGGGAGACGCAGCAGTCCCAGACACCTGACTGTGTCCCAGAGCCGACTCACTGAAAAAGACCCTGATGCTGGGGCAGATTGGGGGCAGGAGGAGAAGGGAGCGACAGAGGGTGAGGTGGCTGGATGGCCTCACCGACTCCAAGAACATGAGCTTGAGTGAACTCCAGGAGATGGTGAAGGGCAGGGGAACCTGGCGTGCTGCAGTCCATATGGTCTCAAAGAGTCAGACACGACTTAGCGACTGAACAACAAACTGACTTTGTCACTAGGAGCACCCTAAGTGGCTTTGTCCAGAAGCACCCAGAGATAGGCCTGTGCCATCTGCTATCAGACCAGAAGGACATTTGGTGGGTGCTTTGAGAAACTTTCTCCATTGTGGAAGGAGAGGGCTGTTTACAGATTTCTGGAGGAGGGGCTGTTGTCTGTTTCTCTGTGCTTGCCCTGCTCGCAAAAGTGCTCAGATTTCTTTTTAAGGCGTTGCACACAGGATCATTCTATTGCAAGCGGTGCATATGTATCTGTTTAATTTTAACTCAAGCTCTTTACCAAAAGGCAAGTTCATTTACTCAGAGCCTAGACAGAAGGCTTTCCCAGTCCTGACACCTTGCTTATTTGCTACTTAAAGACTTTAGGAAGAACAGATTTTTGCATTTTGTTCTCTTTCTTACTTCAGGAGGAAAAAAAAAATTTTTTTTTAAACCCACACATCTGTCCTAATTGGAAAAGATTCTTGATCTGTTTCATGGCAGCCTGTTTATGGCTGGTCAGTGTCCAGAGCAAAAACTTGGCCCCTAGCCCTGCTGAGGCAGTTCTCCAAACATTCCAACTTTGTTCCAGGGCTGCTGGAGCTGTATACAGCCCGGAAATCCCCGCACAGGGCCCCAGGTGACATGCGGGGGCATGGCCTCCGCTCCCGGGCTTGTCCTCAGCTCCCCTTTGGGCCCACCCAGCCCGCTGTCCCGTCAGCATCCCTGTTCCCTTCCGGCGGCTTGTCCAGCCTTCTCTCCCGGTGTGGGGCTGGCCCATTCTCTACGTGAGGCCCTGGGGACTGGGAGGTCGGGTGGTCACACTCTGATGCTGGAATCAACCAGAGCCACTAGGGTGGTGTGTGCACCCAGGACAACACCAGCCTGCACAGGGAGTCCTGGGAAAAGGCCTTACATGATAGGAAGGTCTGCTGAAAGCAAAAAGATGGGACTGGGGCGGAGCCAAACGTGGTGTTAGGGTGGGTGCGAAAAACAAGTTCTCTCCACAAACTCATCATGACCATATGAAGTCAGCAGGAAGGATGACCTTGAGTTTGGTAGGGGTTAGAGAAGCCACTGAGGCAGTGTACAGTCCTGGTGGGGATTCTTAATGCAGGAGAGCACAGCAGGACCCTAGAGATGGTCCAGACAATGTGGTACACCAAAGCCTGCCTATATGTTCTGTCTCTGTGTGTGTGTACCCCTAGTTGATAATGAAGGCTTTTAGATTACACGTGTGTTCTCTACTTTGCTACAGCTCTTGGCACTCCTGGCTATCCCCACTGACCCTCCTTCCCACTAATGTACATCACCTCATTACCTGCCAGAACAGGGGTGCAGGAGGGAGAGATGGGAAAATGAAGTGACGGACTAAGACCCGACCCTCATCACACCATTTACCTGGCTAAATGTCTCGGGGAGGAGAGTATGGAAACTTAGCATCATCGCCGGCAAATTATACAAGCATAGTGGTGGTGCTTCCTTCTCCTTATGGAAGTCAAACACAACTTCGAGGAGCTTCATTTGCCCTGAAGCTTAGAGGTAGATAAACAATCTGTAGACTCTGAAGCACACGTAAGGACTGCCAAGAGCAGAAGCCTCACAGGAAGAGGTGCAGGGGTACCGAGGGGCCTGCGGCAGTGCGGCTTAGCAAGTGCAAGCGAAGTTACACTCCCTGGAGGGGAGGTGCTCACCTGCCCATCTGCACGGCTGGTGAAGGACTGGAGGTCCCAGGATGGGTAGCAGGAGCCCTCATGGACCAGGTTTAATTCAGAGAAGCTGAGGAGGCAGAACTCTCTAAAGAGTCACACAGTGTTTTCAGGAAGCAATTCATCTCTGTGAATAGAAAAAGGGAGATCCTTTGGGATTAAGAAATCTAGAAGGCTGTTCTTGGCCCACCCTTGGTTAGACCCTCTCACAAAAGAGCTGTATCTAGGAAAGTTCAACCCATATGCTCTACGTATAATAAAAAAGGAAACAGAATAGCTTAGATAAAACACGAGACATAGAGAGCAGCAAATCATGTCAACAGAAAAACATGCACCAGGAAAACGCAGCCCGGAAGCCATCAAATCATGATCAAACATTTCACCATGAATTAGAAGCAAAACAGAACCAAAAACCCCTAGCAAAACAGTTTTCTCTCTGAAGGAAAACCACAAAGCACAAAAGCAGGAACTCAAATAAAAGGTGACAAGACCACGGGAGGGGATAAGGCAGGAGTGGAAGACTCGGGAAAGAAGCAGGAGAAAAATGAAGCCATCACACAGGTGAAGACAAAACTGAAGGAGAAAAGCGGATGAGGGTCAGGGCAAGAAACACTGTGAGGGAAGAAAAGGACAGAAACGTGAGATGCAGACTCAAGGAAAGGCTTGAGAGAAAATGACAGGAACAGCAGGAATTCAAAGGAAAGCCAACATATGCCCAATCGGAGTTCCCTGAAGCAATCAAAACAGTGCAATGCAGCAAGTATTTTAAAATATAACTCAAATCATTTCCTAAAATAAAACAAGACGTGGGACTTCCATGGTGGTTCAGTGGCAAAGACTCCGGACTCCCAATGCAGGGGGCGTAGGTTCAATCCCTGGTCAAGGAACTAGATCCCACAAGCCTTGGAGCAACTAAGGTTCCCAAATGCGACAATGAAGATCAAAGATCCTGCGTGCCACAACTAAGGTCCAGCACAATCAAATAAATAAATATATATTTTTAAAGACTTAAATGTACTTATTGAATGTTCACACTACTTACTAGAGCAACCTGATTCAGGCCAGTCACCCCATGAGACACATTTACTCAAGTTACTGGACTTAAAGAAAGTATCCTTTGGGCAGTAAAGCATAAAAAAATCAAGTCACTTACAAAGAGAAAAAGAAAAAACCAGGTTGAGCTCAGATTTCACCAAAGCAGCATTTCACCTTAGGAGAGAATAGAACAACGTTTAGAAGGTATTTAAGGGAAGTGTAAACCAAAATGTTTCTATTATCCAAGCAGTTCGACAATTATAAACTTTATAGCAAACTGTTTGAACATGCAAGAACCCAGAAATTATTGTTCCCATGAGCCCTTCTTGGGGAAAAAACAGAAAATGAATTTGGACCAACTGAGAGTCAACTATGGTAACTTTGGCCTGAAGTCTCACTGTAAACATTGATTATATTGAGTTTAGATCTAAGAGTGAATATGTTAATAATGTGGGGATTAGAATAACAACACAGAATCTAAAGGTCATGTGCAATGTGGAAAAAGCACAGCTAACAAAACTTTGGATGGGAAAGAGGTAAAGACGGCAGGAACTTCATAACTGCCGCATCTACAAAGGAAAGAATTTAAAGCGAAAGAATCAAAGAGCAGACACATAAATATTTTTAAGAGTCCAAAGTAAAAACTAATAGATATAATGTTATTAAGTCAGGAGTAGAGGAGGTGTAGAAGGAAGGAAAGAAAAGACATACTAATTTTATTATTGCTCAATACCATTTAAAAAGCACACAACCCAGGGGGTTATCTGATGATATAAAGAACATCAGTAGAGGACTTCCCTGGTGGCACAGTATGTAAGAATCTGTCTGCTGGTGCAGGAGACACTGGTTCCATGCCTGGTCCAGGAAGATCCCACACGCCTCGGAGCAACTAAGCTCACGCGCCACGACTACTGAGCCCGCGCGCTGCAGCTACCGAAGCCCACGTGTCTTGAGCCCATGCTCGGCAACGAGAGAAGCCGCCGCAGTGAGAAGTGTGCGCAGCTCAGCGGAGAGTAACCCCCGACCGCCACAACCAGAGAAAGCCCACGTGCAGCAACGAAGACCCAGGGAAACCAAAAGTCAGTAAACAATTTTTAAAAAGATAGTCCATAGAACAGTCTTTGCTTTTACAAGCCTTCCTAAAGACCAGAGCTTCTCTTGAGGTCTCTTCTCTTTCCCTCCCCTCCTCCTCGCCCCTCCCCCTCTCCCCTCCTCCTCTCCCCTCCTTCTCGCCTCTTTTATCCTCACCCTGACCCCTCCCCCAGGAAGGCAAGTAGCCTTTACATGCAAACGTTTTGAAACCGTATATTCAGGGAACAAAATAATATGACAGATATAAGGTAAAACTCTTCTATCACATCAACGGACAAATGGGGTTAACTCATATAAATGGAATTACATCATGAAGCACAATCAAATTTTATGCTGTTTAAAAGCAACTAAAAGTATCTAAAACAGTGAACCAGAAAGGGTCAGATGAAGAGGATGGGCACGGTGTACTGGGCAAGAGCAAACCAAAAGAGAGCAAGTGTTGTCAGTTTGCCATCAAAGAGGTGAAAACTCAGGGCAGAAACCACTACCCGGGACAGAGGAGCGGACATTCTAACACTGAAGTGTACGTCACACAGTGAAGACAGGAGTCAACGAAGATCTCTGGGGAGGGAGGTGGGAGGGGGGTTCATGTTTGGGAACGCATGTACACCCGTGGTGGATTCATGTCAATGTATGGCAAAACCAATACAGAATTGTAAAGTAAAATAAAGTAAAAAAAAAAAAAATCTCTGCGTAAAATCAAAGAACGACCATATTTGTGAGGCAGAAGTTAGAGAAAGGGAGCCTGGGATCGATCGCTGGGTCGGGAAGATCCCCTGGAGGAGGGCGTAGCACCCCACTCCAGTACTCTTGCCTGGAGAATCCCATGGACAGAGGAGCCTGGTGGGCTGCAGTCCACAGGGTCACAGAGTCAGATACGACTGGGTGACTAAGGCACACAGTTAGAGAAAAGAGGAGAGAGAGAGACACACACTGTGGCAGGAAATTCTTCAACCCTGAGCTCACGCCAGAATTTAGGTGGCAAAAATAAGTAAAAGTTGAGAAAGTTGATCTGACTGATATATGTCAAAATATATCTCCAAAAAAATGACTCTTCTTTCCAACAGTTAATCAAAATTCATGAAAACTGATCATGTAATAGACCACAGTGAAAAATCTCAACAAATTCCCAAAAGTAGAAACCATACTTAGCAAAATCCTCTGGTCGTATGATCACAAAATAGAGCACCAGAAAAGATTCTTCTACCTGAAATTTTTTTTATCTGAAATTTTTAAAAAGACAAACAACTCTCTCCTCAACACCTATCACATCAAAAAACAAATGCACACCAAGATCACAGAAATTTTAGGAAACACACAATTGAAAAAATTACACAAAAGAACCTGTGTGTTACAGCTGAAGTGGGGCTCAAAGGAAAATGTATGTTAAATATTTATGTCAATGAAAATAAAAAGAATGAAACTAATTACTTTAAACATTTAACTAAATTTTTAAAAACCTGATTATGTTTAAACCCAATCTTCAATCTTGATGTGTTGTGTTACAAATAGACTGATGAAAGTACAATCAATGTACAATAAATGGCACATATTTAAAAGGTAAGGGACTTCCCTGGAGGTCCAGAAGCTAAGACTGTGCTCCCAATGCAAGGGGCCTGGGTTCAATCCTTGGTCAGGGAACTAGGTCCTACATGCCACAACTAAGAACTTGCATGCCGCAACCAAAGATTCTGTGTGCCACAACTAAGACCTGATTTAGCCAAATAAATAAATAAAGGTTTTTAAAATGTGAAATCTGGCAAGTTAAGGGGTGCATGTCACCGCCTGTGAAGCCATCACCACAACCAAGATAATGAGCACGTCCATCACCCCTGAAAGTTTCTGATGTTCTTTGGTAACCACCCCGCTTTTCTGTCTCCACTCCTGGCCCCCCAGACACAGACTTAATTTCTGTCAATATAGATTTGTTTGCACATTCTAGAATCTTAAATAAATAGAATTATAAAGTATATACTCTTTTTTTTCTAGCTTCTTTCACTCAGCCTAACTACTTTAAGACTCAGTAACTGGTTTCAGACGTAAGGATACAATGTCTGGATGTGCCTCAAACTCACCTGGCTGGAGAGAGCAGGTGGAAGTGAACTAAGATCCGCTACAACCTGATCGTTATTGGCTCCTTATATGAATGTTTCAAACTTTCCTTAAGAAAAAGGCCTTAAAATTCTACTTCTTCTGCTCTGTCTTGCTCTTCTTGTGCCATTTAATGTCACACTGTATGTCTTGAACTCTTGTCTATTACTGTCATTCAAAATAGTTTCCCTTTTTGAGATTTTGAAGTCCAAACTTGATATCCTCAGCTTTCCAAACCAGTGAATCACATCTCTTCAAAACAAAATGAAACGAAACAAATCCTCCTCTTGAGTCTTTTAAAGTGCTGGTTTCTGGAGATCGCGGATGCGCATGTCTAGGGAGGGGACATGTGGAACAGCTAGATGTCCTGTGGACACAGCGGGCAAGATTGGCATCTGATGGCCAAGACACCCTTCTGCAGGGAGGCATCTTTGCAGGAGAATTCGGGGATCAGCCAGACAACGCGGTGCTCTTGTTTCTCAGGGGAGGGAAGCGTGAAGGAAGATCACGGGTCACAGGCGATGTACACAGTTACTGTCAGTCAAATCCAGTGACTGGAAGAATGTAAACAATGAGCCATGATGTCCACACATTTTTTTTTTCAATTAAAATGGTATTTTTAAAAGTTAGATGTCCCTAATGGTCCAGTGTCAATGACTTCGCACTTGCAATGTAGGGGCCTGGATTCCGTCCTTGGTCAGGGAATTAGACCCCACGTGCTCCAACTGAGAGTTCGTATACCACTAAAAGTTTGTATGCCAGCTAAAAGATCCTGCACGCCTCAACAAAGGTGGAAGATCCCAAGTGTTGCAACTAAGGCCTGGCACAGCCAAATAAACAAAGAAATACTTTTTTTAAAAGTTAGAAAAATCAAAACGACCGAAAGAATCGGATAAAGAAGTGCTCCAATTCTGTTTGGCTTTAATGAGAGGGCGAGCTCCCTAGCTCCTCCTTTTACTCCAGGTGGCTCTCTACTTCTTTGTTTCTTCTCTGGGAAAAGCAGACACCACACTGGTCTTAAGGTCTGGCAAGTGTGTCAGAGTCAGTTATTCCTGAGGGGCTGTCTCAATGGAATAACCCATGGGGTAGACAGTTACACTTGTGGTTCCAAGGGGTCCCTGTCCCCACTGCCCCCCAGGACTGTCCACGGCCTCTCTGGGCTTAGCCACATGACTTGCTTTGGGCAAAGGGTCATTATCAAGAGATATGAAAGCAGAGGCTTGCAGAGTGGGGCTGATCTTCTTGGAAGTCTTGCTCTGGGAGCCAGCTGCTGTGCTGTGAGGCTGCTCAAGCAGTAACACGGAAAGATCACGAGAATTAAACCGGAGAACCAGCCTTCCAGCCCCCAAGCAGAGTCAGGCTGGATGTTCCAGCCATCTGACTGCAGGCCTATGAGAGACCCCCAAGCAAGACAAACAGAAGACACTTCTGCAGGCCCAGTCAACCCTCTGAATCAGGAGAAACCATAAGTGGTTATTTCCAGCCAATAAATCCGAGTGGTTTCTCTCATACAGCAGGAGGTCATGGAGAGAACCCACATATATGTGACTGTGCAGGTCTCTGGGTGGGGGTGGGAGGTCACTAAAAATTGGCAGGTGAGCTGCAGCTTAAGAGGATTAGTTCTGAGAACAAAACTTCTACAACTATGAGACAATGATTTGCTCTTAGCACAGAGTCAGATTTACAAGAGCCCTCTCACACATCAGTTCAGTTCAGTCGCTCAGTCATGTCCGACTCTTTGCAACCCCATGAATCGCAGCACGCCAGGCCTCCCTGTCCATCACCAACTCCCGGAGTTCACTCAGGTTCACGTCCATCGAGTCCGTGATGCCATCCAGCCATCTCATCCTCTGTCGTCCCCTTCTCCTCCTGCCCCCAATCCCTCCCAGCATCAGTCTTTTCCAATGAGTCAACTCTTCTCATGAGGTGGCCAAAGTACTGGAGTTTCAGCTTTAGCATCATTCCTTCCAAAGAAATCCCAGGGCAGATCTCCTTGCAGTCCAAGGGACTCTCAAGAGTCTTCTCCAACACCACAGTTCAAAGCATCAATTCTTCGGCGCTCAGCCTTCTTCACAGTCCAACTCTCACCTCCATACATGATCACAGGAAAAACCACAGCCTTGACTAGACGGACCTTAGTTGGCAAAGTAGTGTCTCCGCTTTTCAATATGCTATCTAGGTTGGTCATAACTTTTCTTTCAAGGAGTAAGCGTTTTAATTTCATGGCTGCAGTCACCATCTGCGGTGATTTTGGAGCCCAGAAAAATAAAGTCAGCCACTGTTTCCACTGTTTCCCCATCTATCTGCCATGAAGTGATGGGACCAGATGCCATGATCTTCGTTTTCTGAATGTTGAGCTTTAAGCCAACTTTTTCACTCTACTCTTTCACTTTCATCAAGAGGCTTTCTAGTTCCTCTTCACTTTCTGCCATAAGGGTGGTGTCATCTGCATATCTGAGGTTATTGATATTTCTCCCAGCAATCTTGATTCCAGCTTGTGTTTCTTCCAGTCCAGCATTTCTCATGATGTACTCTCATACATAGGTGGTGCTAAAGAGCCCACCTGCCAAGACGGGAGATGTAAGAGATGTGGGTTTGATCCCTGGGTTGGGAAGATCCCCTGGAGGAGGAAATGTCAGCCCATTCCACTATTCTTGCCCGGGGAATCCCATGGACAGAGGAGCCTGGCGGGCTCCATGGGGTTGCAAAGAGTCGGACATGACTGAGCAACTAACACTTTCCCTTTCTCACACATAACTCTTCTGGAACACAGTTATGGTTGCCCAAGAGATGGCACTCCCAGAGGTGCATGGAGGTGATGCTGGAAAGGTCTGAGGATAATGGGCACTAACCTAACGGGTTAACACGATTGGCCTCGGTTTCTCAGGGGAATAAGACACTACGGGGTGGTTGGCCCCGGCCTGCTCAGCCCACTGCACAGAGCGATGACAGTGGCTTGTGCTAAGGAGGCAAGAAGCCCAGGGCCAGATGCAGAGGAGGCTGCGGAGGGGTCGGGAGCAGGACCGGATGAGTCGGCCTCTGGACGTCAGGTCAGGGGGCTGAGGGGCTGATGGGGATGGGCCCGAGAGCCCCACCAGGGGCTGTGCAGCAGCACGCGCGACACCCACAGCAGGGCCCCCGCCACAGAAGGAAAAGCCAAGGAGCGCAGGTGCCCCTGAAGCCCTGCTCAAGGGGCACTGCATTCCTGCCCCGACTACATTCTCTTCGTGCGTGAAATGACTCTAGCTCACTGCAGTGGGGCCAAACAGACCCTGCCCACCATTTCCTGGGCGTGGGCGCTGCGGGCAGATGCCAGGAGGAATTTAAAAGAAGCTGGCTATTTTGGGTGTTAGAACTTGCCAGAATGCCAAGGCAGCAATATGTCTGCCTGAGTGAAATTCCTGCTCTCCCGACATGCAGCTGATCTGGGGTTCTCAGCTAGTAACCACCTTCCCGGGCTCCTCTGGGGGGTCATTGTGTGGCAGGCCCCCTTCCACGTGCCCCTTTTAGGGCCAGGCTCCTGCTCTGACCCTGGGCAGCCACCAGCCAGGCCCAAGTTCAAGTCTATCTCCAAGTGCTTTCACCTCACCACCTAACGTGAGGGTGGGCAAGGACAGGAGGGTGTCGTCACAGCTGTGGGCAAGGCTGACGTTTGCCAAGAAGGTTCCAGATGGATGAGCTCTGTCCCTAGTTAACTGGCTCAGAAGTCAAAATAGAAAACCCAAGAAGAGTGGCCAAGGGGGACAGACCGGGCCGGTGCCACCCATTGACCAGTGCACATCAGGAAAAAGGGGTCACTCAGAAAAGGAGGGGAAGCTATTTTGGGGAAAGAAAAGGCAAAACAGATGTCAGCAGACAAGCCAGGACAGACCTCCAGTAATACGTGCATGCGTGTATATATTTCATTTTATGGAGCTTCACGGAGCTCAGAGGCAAAGCCCTATTTTTAGTGTCTATTGTGTGAGGCTGTGGCAGGGCTGTGCGGAGCTGCAGTTTTATTCTGACAATGGTTCCACTTTAAATAGGGAAAGAAGGTAATGAGGGCAAAAATAATAACTATTTTCAGGCTTCAGAATTCAGGGTGTTTGAAACCGGGTTTTCTAAAATGCCAGGCCTAGTGGAAGAACCATTTTCCCTTCCTGCCTTTCAGCTCTGGCCTCCTAACACATGATACTTGCCAGGGAGACCAGGTCTTGTCTTCCTCTGTGCGCCTGGCTTAGGGTCCAGCTGTCTGATTTCCAGTATTTAACACAGGAGGGGAGAGAGGAGGCGCGGCAGCTGTCCCCTGCCCCGCCGCCCCCACTCCACTCCCACCCAAGGGTGATGCTCACACTTTGCACCTTGGAATGCCTTGGGGGGCTGTGTGGAATGCAGATTCCTAGCCCCAGCTCCACAGAGGGTCTGACTCCACTGCGCCGGGAGAGGTCTGGGAATCCAGATCAGGGTCTGGTCTTTTTTTTTTTTTTTTCAAACCAATCATCTCCAGGGACTGGGTATGGACAGTCCCTGGACCCCCTTTCAAGAAACCTCCCCATGAAGCCAGTGCCTAGAAATTATGTTCTGCAAATGTGGAGTCTGCGGTTTTGGAAGCGAGAAGGCACTGACAATAAGATTGGATAAGGCTTGGAGGGGCAGGGGCAAGACCTCTGTGATATGGTGATTTATAATAAGGTATATAGATTTGGTCCCTGTCCCCTTCCTGTCACAGAACTTCTGAGACTGACAAAAGTGTCTTTTGTTATGTTAATAGGGTGACTTCTGGAAGTACCCCAGGAGAGAAGCTGGTTGTTACTGGAACCAACCATGTGATTGGAGAGTTGGAATATGTGTGTGTTGGTCGCTCAGTCGTGTCCAGGAGTGCACAGTTTCTGGGTTGGTGAACACGTGGAGCTGGGAACTGAACTCGGGACCATTTGATGCCAGAATCAAGGTGGCAGAACAGCCCAGCCTCCAAGACCTGCCGACCACATGGCTTCCCTCCTTCCCTGCCACCCGTGGGAGTGTGGCTGGCCACCACCTCCTTCTTATTCTTCTGACTTAAGTGATGACCCGTCCCTCATTCTGAAGCATCCAGAGAAACACTGATTGCGGTGCCCACATCTTCCAGCAGTTTATGAATTGACAATAAACGTCTTCAATTCTCCCTTATGCAAGCTACAGCTGGTCGGCCAGCTATGCATCCAGCACAGACTCGAAGGTCCTGAAGGCATCTACTCACAGACGAAACACGTACGGAAGTTCTTCTAGAGGGTTAACATTTTCATGACAACCATATTTCACAGAACAGGAAAGACAGTCCCTAGGAAATCAGTGAGAACCTCAAGGGAGCTGCAGATTTAGAGAATTCCTCTCTGCCCCAATTCTCAATTCTTTCTTCATGGTCATAAGGTTTAAAAGTCTCCCCAAAGAAAAGACCAGGCCTTCAGACCACACAGAAGAGCTAGGCTTGCTTGGGCGAGCCCCAGAGGTCTCCTCTCTCCGCTAACCCCTTCCCCCGCCCCCTGGATCTTTCTCTAGCCTCCCCAAGCCCTCCTCCCTCTTCCTGGTCCATCCTTCTTTGATCCCACGGCAGCTCTTATTATTTTTAAACTATGTCATGTTCTTCTATGATTCTGCCTTCCTGCTGTGACATTAAGACTGAACTTTGACGGGAATATAAACACCATTCTAAAATGTTTTTGCAGGCTCGCAGGCATTCAGCCCTTACATTCTGCCGTGTACTAATACTTGTCTCTCTACAAATAAACAAATTATGCACCAACAAGTAGGGTGAGAAAATGAATTTCCTTTGCTGGGGCAGTGGTTCTTGCTGGAGGCCCTGTGACTTGTAACAGAGTTATATTTTCAACCTCCTTCCCGCCCTGACATCAACAAGAAAACCAGAGCAAAATTCAAATCATGCCTTTTGTCATGAGGACGCAGGACAGCTATGTCACCCATGCTGAAGGCGCACTGGTCATCTGTCTGTGACAGACTCCCTGGACTGGCAAAGTCGAAATGGACCAGAAACAATCAGACAGAGAGGCAAGAGTGCTGGAAAGGGTTCGGATGGTCGAGTTGTTGATCCGTGTGGAGGAAGAGAAGAGGGCTGTACGACAGAGCTGGCACACAGCAGAGATAGCATTTCACCCAACCTCCGCATCGCTTTTGTGACTGGGACAATATTCAGAGTAACATGACAAGTACCAATAGTGACTTCTAGAAATTCCCTGGTAGTACAGTGGATGGGAATCCACCTGCCAACGCAGGGGACAGGGTTTCGGTTCCTGATCCGGGGAGATCTCCCACACCGAGGAGCACCAAAACCCTGTGCCCCACAACTACCAAGCCTGCACTCTAGAGCCGGTGAGCTGGAACTACTGAAGCTTGAGTGCCTACAGCCTCTGCTCCACAACAAGAGAAGCCCCGCAAGAGGAAGTCTGTGCACCTAGAGAGTAGCCCCCACTCCCCCCAAACTACAGAAAGCATGCATGCAGCAACAAAGACCCAATGCAACCAAATAAATAAATAATTTTTAAAAAATAATTACTTAGAGAACAGAGTAGTTTGAAAACCCTTCACCATGGTCATTTTTTTTTTTTCCATAAAAGATAGGGTCAGAATTTTGGTCTCATTTTGGCTGATCTGCATTGTGATTTATCTGTGCTTAGAAAGGAGTACGGATGGCATTGTCACTAAACGTATTTATAGCCCCATGCAGCACATTGGTTTTGGAGATGGGAGAGAGGAGGGTGTGAGGTTCTTTCCCCTCTAGCTTTCATTTCACTGGAGGTTCATATAGAAAAGTTCCATCTGAACAAGTTGAGCTGCTGGTATCTGAATGGTCCCCAGCCTCCAGAAAGAAGTATGCAGAGGGCAGTTAGAAACCTGGTGTCTGGAGCTCAAGTGCTTTTGAGAAGGGAGATTCTGATTGGAATTCAAGCTGCAAGAGGGAGGAAGCTCTCTGGTCAAGGCTGCAGAGACAGGAGGTGAGAGGCTTATGGGACATAGGGAGGGGAGTGCCCTGAGCAGACTAGTCTGAGGATAAGGGGGAAAGCTGTTAGGAAAAAGGAAAGCAGAAGGGAGGTGCCTGGAGCTGCAGGAGGAAGTGGTCAGTCAAATGCTGCCAGGGATGTGAAAACGACGGAAACCCAGGAGCAAGCCCTGGATCCAGGAGCTTGGGGTTGGGCATGATTTTGCTGCGGGTCAGAATTCAGGCTGCCTACTATACAGAGTGAAGTAAGCCAGAAAGAAAAACACCAATACAGTATACTAACGCATATATATGGAATTTCGAAAGATGGTAACGATGACCGTATATGTGAGATAGCAAAAGAGACACAGATGTAAAGAACAGACTTTTGGACCCTGTGGGAGAAGGCAAGGGTGGGATGATTTGAGAGAATAGCACTGAAACATGTATAATATCATATGTGAAATAGATCGCCAGTCCAGGTTCAATGCATGAGACAGGGTGCTCGGGGCTGGTGCATTGGGATGACCTTGAGGGATGGGATGGGGAGGGAGGTGGGAGGGGGGTTCAGGATGGGGAACACATGTACACCCATGGCTGATTCATGTCAACGTATGGCAAAACTACAGTATTGTACTACAGTATTGTAAAGTAATTAGCCTCCAATTAAAATAAATAAATTAAAAAAAAATAATTCAGGCTGCCGAAGATGAAGCGAGAGGAGGCTCTTACAGGGTATGTGTTGATGAAGGAAGGAGAGGGATGGCCCGCAGTCCTTTGGAAAGAAAACACTGAAAAATAGGTGGTTGTCCCTGGATGGGACAGTCTGGAATATACCGCAGGGGAAGGCAATGAAACCGAGGGGTGGGAAAGTCTGGCGGTGCCGGAGGAGGGTGACAGCTGGGACAGGGCTGTGTGGGTGGGGTGTGCGCATGTGTGTGTGGCTCTGTGGGCGGGTGGATGGAAGGGCTCAACATGGGCGGAGTAAAGTGAAGCTGGGGGACACAAGTGATGAAGCGCACCCCCAACGGTAGCCATGGGAATCCCCTCGGATCCCACTGTCCTTTGGGCGAGTTTACATCTCTCCAGCCACTTGGATGAGCCCTGCGGCTGCCAGGCCTGCCAGTGGAGGCACAGGAACACCAACATTGGGGATGACAACCCCATTCCCTCATGCTCCCAGAGCCCTCTGTCCCCAGCTGCCGGGAAGCCTGAGGTTCAGGCACAAGAGAAGGGAATGGGCCTCTCCCCCAATCTGTACCTCACTTGACCTGAAAACGGCTTTGAAACCTGTGGTGAGTGTTGCTAACAGAGGAACCTAGGCCCCTTCCCGAAAGATGCTGACTACAGGAGCCCATCTGTCCATTCTCAGAAAGCATGGCCCATGAGATGCCATGTTGCTGGCCTCTGAGCCTACCTCCCACCTGTCTGCCAAGCTCAAATGCAGTGGTTTACCCCCTCAACCCAAAAACTATGTTTTTTTCCCCTTCCTAAGAGCATTTTTCCTGTCGTAATTTCTTTCATTAGAAGCAAAGCAGTTTTATAAGATTTCCTGACCAGGGTAATGAGAAGTTGAATTTCTATAGAGGATCAAATTCTGCTAAAGAAATTCCTCTCCAACATAAACTAAAGAACCTGGATACAACTGGAATGGCTTGTTGGTTGATTCTGGTAGGCATGTGTGCTGTGCTTAGTCACTCAGTCGTGTCCAACTCTTTGCGACCCCATGGACTGTAGCCTGCCACGCTCCTCTGTCCATGGGGATTCTCCAGGCAAGAAAACTAGAATGGGTTGCCATACTCTCCTCCAGCTGATCTTCCCAACCCAGGGATCGAATCCAGGTGTCCCACATTGCAGGCTGATTCTTTATCATTTGAGCCACCAGAGAGGCAAGAATGCTGGAGTGGGTAGCCTATCTCTGTTCTAGGGGATTGTCCTGACCCAGGAGTCAAACCAGGGTCTCCTGCATTGCTGGCAGACTCTTTACCAGCTGAGCTACGAGGGAAGCCCCTAGTAGGCACAGGGAAGCAAAAAAAGAGATGCCGATGAAACAGTAAGCCCTAAAACAAAGTGCTGGCAAAGCTGGGAAACTGGGTTTTCCAAAACTGAAGCCCAACAGGGAGAATTCTCGTGGACTGATACTTTGTATGCCCTTCAGCTTTTGGGTACCCAGCTCTGCTCCTCTGGGTTGAGATGTTCCCACGGCACTCTCCCCCGAGGCAGTGCCCAGGCAATAGACAGCCTCTTGCATTCATGCTACCTGCTGCACTAACCCACCCCCATCCTCAGCGAGGACTCTCACCTAACACTTCCGTAATGACAGAGCAGAGAATAAGGGAGCTGGTAATTCATAACTTCATTGCTGACTTACAGTTTAGTGAGATAAGGGGAAAAAATAACAGCTAGGAGAGGTATTTATAGAACTACATGGTGATTCAGAGATATTAATAACACCTGGGACTCACCACGTGCCATTGCCTCAAAATGCTTGAATAAACAAAACAACTCGAGCTTGCCACGTGCGTGGTAAGCGACAGAAGAGCATTTGTTAGGGATGGACCCCCAGTTCACAGAGTCTGAGCGGGGCTGGCTCACCCTCATGGAGCATGTCTCTTCGCCAGGCACAGTGCTGAGATCACAGCATTTGGCTGTCATAAATCCCTTACAAGGTGAGTGTTTTTATCTTCAGTTTACTGGTAAGGAAATGAAGGTATGTATATGAAGGGCTTTCTGGGTGGCTCAGTGGTAAAGAACATGTGAGAGTGTTAGTAGCTCGGTCGTGTCCAACTCTTTGCAAACCCACGGACTGTAGCCTGTGAGGCTGCTCTGGTCCATGGAATTCTCCAGGCAAGAATACTAAAGTGGGTCGCCATGCCCTCCTCCCGTGGATATTCCCAATCCAGGGATCGAGCCTGGGTCTCCTGCACTTCAGGCAGATTCTTACCATCTGAGCCACCAGGGAAGCCCATGGTAAAGAATCTACCTGCCAGTGCAGGAGACAAGGGTTTGATCCCTGGGTCGGGAAGATCCCTTGGAGAAGGAAATGGCAACCCACTCCACTATTCTTGCCTAGGAAATCCCACAGACAGAGAAGCCTGGTGGGCTACAGTCCATGGAGTCACAAAGAGTGGGACATGACTTTGTGACCAAACAACCACAACAACAACATGAAGAGACTTGTTCAAAGTCAATCCTCTCGGTAAGTGAAGACTCTGATTCTGACCCAAGCCTGCCAGACCCAAGCCCGCCTGCACACTTTGCCATCCAAAGTCTCCAAAAGACTGAACTGCTAGGACACAACACACCAGGATGAAGGCAGGAGGCTCCCATGGCCTGAACTGCCATGTTCTGACACAAGGTGAGATGAGGTACAGAGGGATTTGAAAGTAGATGCAGAAATCGGGGCTCTGGTCAGAGTGCTGACAGTTACAGCCTGAGAGACCTTAATGGAGTGAAAGCACACAGAGTATATAAGCCTCCACACTCCCATCTGTAAAATGGGCACTTGTGAAGGCTTCCAGTCCAGGCCATGATGCAATATTGAGTATCAGATTTGTCTTCCACCATAGGCAACTACAAAACTGGAAGATTTTTGAAATAAATGTTTTCAGCCACAAAAGACAGGGCTATGGCCCTGTGAGAAGAAGGACACATAGAATAACTTCACATTTCTGCCAGCTTTCTGCCTGAGGACACTTTCTAAATCGTGGCCTAGAAGTGGAACTGAAATAGAGAGCAGTATTCTCAATGGTGGAGGAAAAAGATTAGAGTTTGTTGCTGATGAGGCAGATGCAATTTGAGAGGCAGGATACCAAAGAAGAAGAAGCTATGCAGGAAAAAAGTCCCAGAAATCTGCATAAAAGATCTCTTGAGTCTATGGATGCTCAGCTACACATGCATAGCTAAGACTCCAAAAGACTTGGCAAAGAACAACGACTGGGCTGGGAATTAAATGGAAACTCCCAAGACGGCACAGTGCTGAGAAATGTTACGAGGTCAAAGTTTCCAAAGGGGAGAGACTTCGCTGAACACCTCAAGGATGCAGTTAAGACCTCTGAAAAGCTAGGTCCTAAATTAAGGGCTGGTCTTTCTTATTCTACCTACTCTTAGCCCATCATACCAAAGCCTAAAATCAAGCTGTGCTGCCAATAAATCAACTGCCTGCCAAAAAATATGCAACCCTTTTTAAAGGAAGAAAATAAATTCAAGCCCTCAACAATATTGTATTCACAATGTACAACACACACTCAAAAATCGTCAGACAAATAAAGCAGGAAAATGACTTAAGCAGGAAACATGACCTAGGAGAAAAAACAGTCAATAGAAACAGACACAGAGGCAATACAGGGCAAACAAGCAATTTAAAACAACTGTAACATATTTGTTCAAGGATTTATAAGAAAAATGTGAATATAATAAGCAAATATAATTGGATGTTCAGAAGAGAAATTGACACACATTTCTAATGTGTGTAACTATAGTCTCAGAAAAAGAGACAAGAGATATCAGAGAAAATTAAAAAAATACTGAAAATATAATGGTGGAACTTTTTCCTAATTTGATGAAACATATCAGTCTGACAAGTTCAAACCCAAAGAACTCTGTAAATTCTAAGTAGTCTAAACAAGAGGAGACTATATCTTGTGCTAAGTAAAATTTCTAAACATCAGTGATAGAAAAAAATTTAACCAGGCAGATATAAAAGACACACTGATAGAGAACAATAAGGATAACAGTAAGTAGAATAATCTTTTAAATGTTGCTGAAAAAACCTATCAATTTAGAATTCTGTTTCCTGAGTATGTGTGCTAAGTTGCTTCAGTCCTGTCTGACGCTTTGTGACCCCATGGACTGTAGCCTGCCAGGCTCCTCTGTCCATGGGATTCTCCAGGCAAGAATACTAGAGTGGGTTGCCACACCCTCCTCCAGGGGATCTTCCCAACCCTGGGATCGAACATGCATCTGCTGTGTGTCCTACTCTGCAGGTGGATTCTTTACCCACTGAGCCACCTATTTCGGAAGCCCTCTATTTCCTGCAAATATATGCTTTTAAAAGTGAAACTATAACATATTCAAACTAAATAGAGAATGAAAGAATTCATCAATACACCACATTATTAGAAATATTAAAGGAGGTTCATCTGGATTAGGTACATAGAAAATGCAAAGAATCTTCAGAAAAGCTACCAGAATATGTAAATTTAGTTAGGTGCCAGGATAAAAGTCAATATATAAAAATATATTTTTATTTTATATATTAACATTAAACAATTGAAAACCAAAGTTTAAGATAAACAATTTCATTAACCACAGCTGTTGAAATAAAAATACTTCAACATAAATTTAACAAAAGAGGCACAAGACCTATACACTAAAATCTTCAAACATTACTGAGACAAAGTAGACTTAAACACACAGAGTGAAATAACAGGCTCATGGATGGGAATACTCACAATTACTGAGATGTCAATTCTGCCTAATCCAGTAGATCTTTTATAGTAGAAATCAATAAAATACTATTCTAGAAAATATAAGAGAAAATTATTCTATAATTTTTGTTGCTGTTGTTGTTCAGTCATTAAGTTGTGTCTGCCTCTTCTATGATCCCATGAACTGTAGCCCACCAGGCTTTTCTGCCCATGGGATTCTCCAGGCAAGAATACTGGAGCAGGTTGCCATTTCCTTCTCCAGGGAATCTTCCTGACTCAGGGATCGAACTCAAGTCTCCTGAGTCTCCTGATTGGCAGGCAGATTCTTTACCACTGAGCCTGCAGGAGAGCCGTTCTATAATTTATATGGAAATGAAAAGGACCTAAAATAGCCAGAACAATTTTTTGAAAGGATACATATTGCCAGATTTCAAGACATACTATAAAGCTATAGAATCATAATGGTATGATATCTACATATAAATTGATAAGTAGATCAATAAAACAGAATATAGTCCAGACGTAGACAGAAACACATATGGTCAATTTATTTCTAACAAAAGAACCAAAGCAACTCAAGGTGGAAAGACCATTTTTTCCATAAATGGAGCTAAAATTGATATTCATACAGGAAAAACAAATGAACCTTGATCTCTACCCCATAACACATATAAAAATTAACTCAAAGTTTATTGAGATCTAAATATAAATACTAAAGCTATGAAACTTCTAGAAGAAAACATGGAGGATTACCATTATGACCATGGGAATAAGCAAAGATATTTTAAAACTGAATTACATCAAAAATCAAAAACTTCTTAAAAAGCACCATAGGTTGGATATAATGTTCTCAACACATATATCTGACAATGAGTTATACATAGTATCCATTAAAAATTCTCATGACTCAATATTAAAAGCAAAAGACTTGAACAGACACTTTACAAAGACATACAAATGGTCAATAATCACATGAAAAATTCAGCATCATTAGTAATCAGAGAAATACAAATTAAAAATACAAATATACACCGTGAGATAGCACTAATTAACCACTACAAATGGCTATAATTTTAAAATTCTGACAATGCCAAATATTGAGAGAATATGGTGAGAACGTGGAGCAACCGGAAATTTCATTCATAAATAGTGGAATCATAAAATGATGAAGCCACTTTGGAAAGCTCTCTGGCAATTTCTTAAAAAAACTAAACCTATATCTCTCTTACTATCCAGCATTCCATTCCTCAGTATTATGCCAAGAGAAATAAAAAACAAATGTCCACCAAAAAAAGACCTGCACAGAATATATATAACAGCTTATTCATGAGAGCCAAAAACTAGAAACAATTGAAATATCCATCCAAGGGGTAAACAAATTATAGAATACCCATAGGAAAGAATACAACTCAGCAATGAAAGAAATCACTAACATCTAACAACAACATGAATTTCAAAAACATGATCCTGAACAACAGATACCAGGCATAAAGAAGCATACATCCTGCTCTGGTTCTATTTACATGAAGTTCTGGAACAGGTAAAACCAATCTAGGCGATACTGGTTGCTTCTTATGGAGGAGGAGACGAGCACATGCCTGGAAAAGAGAAACCCCAGGTGACTTTCTGGGGCGAGATGGGTGTCCCTGAACTTGAGAGCAGTGTGGGTTACACTATTGCATTAATATGTGTTTGTCCAAAGTCATCTAACCGTGCAGTTGAGAAGACCCTGATGCTAGGAAAGAGGGCAGGAAGAGAAGGGGGCAACAGAGGATGAGATGATTAGATGGCATCATCAACTCAACGGACATGAGTTTGAGCAAACACTGGGAGATGGTGAAGGACAGGGAAGCCTGGTGTGCTGCAGTCCATGGGGTTGCGGAGTTGGACATGACTTAAGAGACTGAACAACAAGGACAATACAAATTAACTGAAGAGATAAGAGGGGAAAAAAGGAATTCCTTCCTTGCCTGCCTCACATGAGAATGCATGTCATTAGACCCGATAGTTATTAAGTGCAGTACAAATGCGTTTCCCTGTCCAGGAATTCTTGTGTCTACAAAAAGGTTAAGGCTTTTAGAGGATTCCAGAACCTTTCACAGCAATGAAGCATTAAGAGTGACTACACCTTCTTGAGATTCTTTAAACAACTAGTTCTGGCAGAAGGGAGAACAGCTAAGATCATCAAAGTGATCATAGGCAGGGTGGCCACCTGGCATCTCTGGACAGCCATCTCACCCTACCAGATTGGAGACCCTCACTCCCCACATCGCCTCCTACCCCCCATTGCATTTTTTTTGGGGGGGGCAAGACTGAGGAAATGAATCACAGGAGGCTTCTAATCTTGAGGGGGAGGGGAGCACTTCATTTATTGGAGTTTTGTAGAGGGAGTAAACAAGTGGATGCTTAGATTGCATGGCTCTAACCCTCTTCTTGGAAGCAGATACTTCCTGCGTGAGTTACCCTGAGTATGTGCTGGAAAGTTCAGGTCTTGGGAGTTGTTTAGGGGAAGGAGTTCTGTCTGCACCCCGGTGGCCACCCACTCACTGAGCCAGCAGACCTTGAAGGTGTTATGCCCAAGTCGCGAAATCTCCCAATGACCCAGGGAGCTGGTATCCGATGCAAAAGCAAGAGAGTTTTTATTACCAAGCTCGAGCTGGGGCTCCCACCGTTACCGATGCAGCGGCTAAGGAGAGGAGCCAGAATTTTGGGTTATACTGCTTTTATAGGGAGTATTCAAGTAAAAGGGTAAAAAGGGGGTGTTCAGGCTGAAGGACAACTGATTGGTTACTTCTATAGGGTTTGTGTGTGGATTCTTGATTGGTTTTTACTGTCAAGGTAAATCACAAGTTCCTGAACGTAAAGTCAGGAGGTTTAACCTGAGGGTCGATTGGCTTGTGGGCAGTGGAGCAAGGTTGGATAATATCCAAAGTCTAAGTCTGTTTGCCCGGAACCTTTACAAAATGGAGTTCTTTTACAAGATGGAATAGCTTAGGCTCTTCAAAGGCGAAGGCAAAGCCCCATCAAGCTGGTGGGATCTGCTCCCCAGGACATGCTGCAAAGTGGGCTTCTATTGGAGGGCAACCAGCTGCAGGAGGAGGAAGGTCGGCTAACATAGGGCTAAGAGGGGACAAGACACAGAGGGCTGGGGTAGCTGGGGGAGGACACTCAGAATTCTGGGGGAGCAAGGATCCAGCAAGCCCTGCCAGGGATGACACACTCCTCTGCTAATTTAAACTAAATGCAAGCCCCTGATTTCCAGAGACAAATGAGCAGGGTGGAACTGCCGGAATGGCACTCTATAAAATACGATTTACTCACCTCTAATTCAGGGAGAGCCAAATGCAAGGGAAGTGGCTAAGAAGTCGGAGCCACTGATGAAGAATTTATTGGAGAGGCTGTAAGACTGTCTCAGGATGCAAACCCATCCATTTTCTGATTGGTAAATCACAAATGTTCTGGGTCAGGCAGAAGAGCTGAGTCGGATACGAACAGCACCGGTGCATAAATCAAAACAGAATTTGCCATCAGCTTCTCTCCTGTCCCCTCCAACACTGATGTCGAGGGACTCATTTCAGGGGGCTCCACCGCCCTGTGGACAGTCATCAGTGCTTCAGACACCCCTGCCAGCATCCAGCAGGGCCTCTGGGCACCGAGCTCTGGGATATGCTTCAACGGTGCATGTGCCCTGGCTTCTGTTCTGGGCTTGGAGGGAGTTGGAGGCTACACGGTGTTGTCAGGGGAGGTTCAGAGAGGGCTGCGTTGCATCCTCCCCACCCATCCTGGCCTTCCAGGGCTGGGCCTGCTCAGGTGAAGGCCACTGACCACCATCCGCAGGCTTGAGAGTCAACGGCAAGGAGAGGAAAAAGCCAAGTTGGCTACAACTACAGCAAAACAACAATAACAACAGCAACAACAATAACAATAGCACTCATCAAGCACCAACTGTGGGCTTGCCCTTTTCTGAGCACTTTGCAAATATTAGCTCATTTCATCTTCAAAGTGATGCTGGAGCTGCTCTAGTTCTTTGCTCAAAACACACCAACCCCCATCGTTATCAAGAGTAAGTGCGAATCTTTAAGTTAGATGGTCCAGGGATAAGAAAGGAAGCTACAAAAACAACAACAACAACAACAACAAAACAAATCCCTGATGGAACCAGCTAGGGCCAAGATAGCCTAGAATCTGACCTCCAGCAGACCCTGAGTTTCACTATATGCTAATTGTATCACACTAGCAAGTTAAATGACACATCTCAAGCCTGTGACTAGATGTTCAGTTCAGTTCAGTTCAGTTCAGTCGCTCAGTTGTGTCTGACTCATTGCGACCCCATGAGTCGCAGCACGCCAGGCCTCCCTGTCCATCACCAACTCCTGGAGTTCACTCAAACTCATGTCCATCAAGTCGGTGATGCCATCCAGCCATCTCATCCTCTGTCAACCCTTCTCTTCCTGCCCCCAATTCCTCCCAGCATTAGGGTATTTTCCAATGAGTCAACTCCTCACATGAGGTGGCCAAAGTACTGGAGTTTCAGCTTTAGTATCATTCCTTCCAATGAACAACCAGGTCTGATCTGCTTTAGAATGCACTGGTTGGATCTCCTTGCAGTCCAAGGGACTCTCAAGAGTCTTCTCCAATACCACAGTTCAAAAGCATCAATTCTTCAGCACTCAGCTTTCTTCACAGTCCAACTCTTACATCCATACATGACTACTGGAAAAACCATAGCCTTGACTAGATGGACCTTTGTTGACAAAGTTATGTCTCTGCTTTTAAATATGTATCTAGGTTGGTCATAACTTTCCTTCCAAGGAGTAAGCATCTTTTAATTTCATTGCTGCAATCACCATCTGCAGTGATTTTGGAGCCCAGAAAAATAGAGTCTGACACTGTTTCCCCATCTATTTCCCACGAAGTGATGGGACCAGATGCCATGATCTTCATTTTCTGAATGTTGAGCTTTAAGCCAACTTTTTCACTCTTCTCTTTCATCAAGAGGATCTTTTGTTCTTCTTCACTTTCTGCCATAAGGGTGGTGTCATGTACATATCTGAGGTTATTGATATTTCTCCCAGCAATCTTGATTCCAGCTTGTTCTTCTTCCAGCCCAGCGTTTCTCATGATGTATTCTGCATATAAGTTACATAAGCAGGGTGACAATATACAGCCTTAACATACTCCTTTTCCTATTTGGAACCAGTCTGTTGTTCCATGTCCAGTTCTAACAGTTGCTTCCTGACCTGCATACAGGTTTCTCAAGAGGCAGGTCAGCTGGTCTGGTATTCCCATCTCTTTCAGAATTTTCCACAGTTTATTGTGATCCACACAGTCAACAGCTTTGGCATAGTCAGTAAAGCAGAAATAGATGTTTTTCTGGAACTCTCTTGCTTTTTCGACGATCCGGTGGATGTTGGCAATTTGATCTCTGGTTCCTCTGCCTTTTCTAAAACCAGCCTGAACATCTGGAAGTTCATGGTTCATGTATTGCTGAAGCCTGGCTTGGAGAATTTTGAGCATTACTTTATTAGCGTGTGAGATGAGTGCAATTGTGGGGTAGTCTGAGCATTCTTTGGCATTGCCTTTCTTTGGGATTGGAATGAAAACTGACCTTTTCCAGTCCTGTGGCCACTGCTGAGTTTTCCAAATTTGCTGGCATATTGAGTGCAGCACTTTCACAGCATCATCTTTCAGGATTTGAAATAGCTCAACTGGAACTCCATCACCTCCACTAGCTTTGTTTGTAGTGGTGCTTTCTAAGGCCCATTTGACTTCACATTCCAGGATGTCTGGCTCTAGGTGAGTGATCACACCATCTTGATTATCTGTGTCATGAAGCTCTTTTTTGTACAGTTCTCCTGTGTATTCTTGCCACCTTTTCTTAATATCTTCTGCTTCTGCTACGTCCATACCATTTCTGTCCTTTATCAAGCCCATCTTTGCAAGAAAATTTCCCTTGGTATCTCTAATTTGAAGAGATCTGTAGTCTTTCCCAATCTGTTGTTTTCCTCTATTTCTTTGCATTGATCACTGAGGAAGGCTTTCTTATCTCTCCTTGCTATTCTTTGGAACTCTGCATTCAGATGCTTATATCTTTCCTTTTCTCCTTTGCTTTTTGCTTCTCTTCTTTTCACAGCTATTTGTTAGGCCTCCTCAGACAGCCATTTTGCTTTTTTGCATTTCTTTTCCATGGGGATGGTCTTGATCCCTGTCTCCTGTACAGTGTCACGAACCTCATTTCATAGTTCATCAGGCACTCTATCTATCAGATCTAGTCCCTTAAATCTATTTCTCACTTCCACTGTATAATCATAAGGGATTTGATTTAGGTCATACCTGAATGGACTAGATTTTAAGGATCCAAAAAACACCACCCCACTTTCTGGGAGCGGGAGGTGTGAAGAGTGGGGAGCTCCCCGCCCCTTCCCCTGTAGACTAATGCATTTGCCTCCCCCCACAACCCCACCTCTCCTCCCTTTGTCTTTAAAGTGAAATTCCTCTCACCATTTGGGTGAGAAGTTGGTTGTGAACTTAGTTCCTGCTCCTCCAGTCTTTGGCCACTGAACACAGCTTGTGGTGTGTGGATCTTAGCTTTGGTTTCAATATTCTCCTAGTCAAACCAGTCAATCCTAAAGGAAATCAACCCTGAATATTCATTGGATGGACTAATGCTGAAGCTGAAGCTCCAGTACTTTGGCCACCTGATGCAAAGAACTGACTCACTGGAAAAGACTCTGATGCTGGAAAAGATTGAAGGTGGGAGGAGAAGGGGGCAACAGAGCATGAGATGGCTGGGTGGCATCACCAACTCAATGCACATGAGTTTCAGCAAACTCCAGGAGACAGTGAAGGACAGGGAAGCCTGGTATGCTGCAGTCCCTGAAGTTGCCAAGAGTTGGACACAACTGAGCAGCTGAACAACAATAACCCAAATGGAAAAAGAACCCTCCCCGGAAGAGGCAGAGAGCCCTGGCCTGCAGGATCCACACGACTTAATTCCGTAACAAAAGCAAATCTTTGCAATGGGCCCTGTTATTCTTTGTTTACAGATGAGGAAACTGAGGCCCAGAGAGGCATCCGAAGCCACTGCCCCTTCATTCCTGGGTCCCTCGTGGTCCACAGGGGCTCCCTCTTTTGTACCCCAGTATCTCGGGTGTTGTTTTTGCTGTGGCTCTGTCTCTTCATTCTTTCTGGATTTATGTCTTCACTGTCCTCCAGTGGCATATTGGGCACCTACCAGCCCGGGGAGTTCATGTTTCAGTGTCCTATTGTTTCACCTTTTCCTACTGTTCATGGACATGGAACAACAGAATGGTTCCAAATAGGAAAAGGAGTACATCAAGGCTGTATACTGTCACCCTGCTTATTTAACTTATATGCAGAGTACATCAAGCTAAATGCCAGACTGGATGAAGCACAAGCTGGAATCAAGATTGCCGGGAGAAATATCAATAACCTCAGATATGCAGATGACACTACCCTTATGGCAGAAAGTGAAGAGGAACTCAAAAGCCGTGAAAGAGGAGAGTGAAAAAGTTGGCTTAAAGCTCAACATATAGAAAATGAAGATCATGGCATCTCGTCTCATCACTTCATGGGAAATAGATGGGGAAACAGTGGAAACAGTGTCAGACTTTATTTTTCTGGGCTCCAAAATCACTGCAGATGGTGACTGCTGCCATGAAATTAAAAGATGCTTACTCTTGGAAGGAAAGTTATGACCAACCTAGACAGCATATCGAAAAGCAGAGACATTACTTTGCCAACAAAGGTCCGTCTAGTCAAGGCTATGGTTTTTCCAGTAGTCATGTATGGATGTGAGAGTTGGACTGTGAAGAAAGCTGAGTGCCAAAGAATTGATGCTTTTGAACTATGGTGTTGGAGATGACTCTTGAGAGTCCCTTAGAGTACAAGGAGATCCAACCAGTCCATTCTAAAGGAGATCAGCCCTGGGATTTCTTTGGAATGAATGATGCTAAAGCTGAAACTCCAGTACTTTGGCCACCTCATGCGAAGAGTTGACTCATTGGAAAAGACCCTGATGCTGGGAGGGATTGGGGGCAGGAGGAGAAGGGGACGACCCAGGATGAGATGGCTAGATGGCATCAGCGACTCGATGGACATGAGTTTGAATGAACTCCGGGAGTTGGTGATGGACAGGGAGGCCTGGCGTGCTGCAATTCATGGGGTCGCAAAGAGTTGGATACAACTGAGCAACTGAACTGAACTGAACTGGATACGGAATCTAGAAAGAAGTTATTGATGAATCTATTTGCAGGAAAATGTCCTTTTAATTTGCTCAGTTGTGTCAACTCTTTGCAACCCCAAGAACTATACAGCCCGTGGAATTCTCCAGGCCAGAATACTGGAGTGGGTAGCCTTTCCCTTCTCCAGGGGATCTTCCTAACCCAGGGATTGAACCCAGGTCTCCCACACTGTAGGCAAATTATTTACCAACTGAGCCACCAGGGAAGCCCAAGAATACAGGAGTGGGTAGCCTATCCCTTCTCCTTTTAATAAAGAAATACACACTCACTTTCACTGGACCTGAATTTGGTCCTCAGGCCAGCTACTTAACTTCTTAGGCCTGAGGGTCCTCACCCTCCATCCAGGACAAGGGCCTCCTTGGGGCCTTCTTCCCACACCCAGCCAGAGGGATCCAGGCTCTACAAGACTGGATTTAAGCTCTGCTTCTCCACACACGAGCTCTGTGACTTGAAGGCAAATGACATTTTGAATCTCTGCTTCATTAAGGACTGAAACATAAATCTCCAGTTAAGTCCAGTTCAAAGTTTTCATGAATTCAAAACATTGCATTCAAAATTAACATTTTATTAATTTTATTCACCAGAGATGACCAGTGTTGTTCTTGCTGCCTGTATACATCTCTGGAGACTGAAAAGGAAACACTCTTGGATAAAGGAAAAACTGCTAAAATAGGGACAATGACAAGAACAACAAAGCAGCGTCAACAGGAGTAACCAAAGACCTGCTGGGAAATGGACCGAAATGGAATCGTCTCTTCCCCCATCTCCTCACCCTGTGGACAGAGTTCACTGGGGTCTCTGCTTAAAAGACTGAGCTCTTTTTGTAAGAAATAAAAACGTGAAGCGATCCATTTTCAAGGATAGCTAGCTTTGAGTGAAACGTACCTAACACTTGGTGATGTAGCAACTGTTGGGGCTACAGAACTGGAAAGTCTAGGCAAACAAAGAGAGGGTAGGATGCTTAGAATTTTCGCACAGGCTCATTCTATTGGTGAATTCAAAACACAAGAACGGGGGTAACTGTGCAGGAAAGGGGGAAAGAAGACATCAGGGAGGGGCCCGCCCATAAAGAGGAAGGGAATAAACTTAGGCAACATTCAAGAAGATTGTTCATCCCATAGGACTCAGCCAATGAGGAACTGGGGGAGGGACTTGGGTGCTGAATTGCTTGTTGTAATGACATTGGGTGTGCCTATCCCCCAGACACCTGATCTTGCAAGACTGGCATTAAAGCCTGCTTCCCGCTGTACCTTGTGGCTCCAAGTCCATTCTTTGAATTTGGGCCGGTGGGCTTTATTTCCCACACTTTTATAGGGTAAATGATCCTACCTATGAATTTAGGTTGTGGGAGTGTCTTTAAGATAGCTCAAGACAGTTGCTGATTTTCTACCTGGGATCTGAGTTTCCTGGTTCTCGATAACTGAACCACTGCCTTTGAGGGACCTCACAGGAGTCACGGTGGACAGAGTAGGTGAGAAAGCACGTGCTGGATTCCGGGACCGGAGGATGACAGACCGCAGGCAACCCTGAGAGTCCCAGACGTGGTCCATCCAGGACTGCCAACGGCTGTCAAGCCAAGAGCAACCATGGTGAGCACTGACTCCAACCAAGGACCAGCCGGCTGGTGCAAACATCAGCCTCCCGGAGGAGGACGGAGGCTCCGTCCCAAGCAGCTGACCCATTTAACCTGGGAATCTAGAGACTCTAGGTCTGACTCTGGCCAAGATCCAAGGCTTCAGGTTTACTAGATATGGTTTCTTATCAATGTCCTTCACTCAATGATTTGTACTGGTAGAAAATGCCGAGGCTTCGCTAAGTGTCAGGCGCGCTACGTAAACAAAATAAACGCGGCCCCTGACCCTGCGGGCTTTATCGCCTAGAGAGGGATGTGGAGGTGGAAACAGGAAGGCCCAGAGCTGCCTTATTCATGGGGTGTCTACGCAGTTCACTTGAGACGGGGAGCACTGAGAGACCTTAGGTCTGAAGCAAGGAATTCTAAGTATGGAGTCATTCATCTTTGCATCTAACATAGCGGCTCTCATGCTCCGGGGCTATACAATGTGAGACCCCCAGTGGTCTTTACAAACGACTGAGGCCCAGTCCCCCAACCCAGAACATCCTGACTTATCTGGCCTGCAGGTAAGGCCTGGGCACGAGCATGGAAACTTTCCCCTCCAGGTGCATCTCATATGTAGCAAATTCATAACAACAGCTCTCATCAGTGTGCATGCCTGCTAAGTTACTCAGTCGTGACCAGCTCTTTGTGACCCCATGGACTGTAGCCTGTGAGGCTCCTCTGTCCATGGGACTCTCCAGGCAAGGACACTAGAGTGGGTTGCCATGCCCTCCTCCAGGGGATCTTCCCAACCCAGGGACAGAACCCACATCTCTTGCATCTCCTGCACTGGCAGGCGGGTTCTTTACCACTAGTGCCACCTGGGAAGCCTTCTAACCAGGGTAGATTCTTGTTACAAGGGGTGCCAGGGCATGGGCTGGATGGCTTCCTGAGGCTTATGGGTCTGGAGTACAGTGTTGTGGGGAGCAGGAGGGGATAGTTGGGAGCTGGGCGGGGGCGGGGGTAGGAGGAAGGATGGTCCATTTCAAGCTTGAATTCTTTGGTGCAAAAGGAAGAGAAAGACGAGAATCAGATGGTACCCTCTCACTCTGAGCTTGGCCAGAACTGGGGTTGCTGACCTGAGGATCCTGCAACAAATGATAAACTACCCAAGGGTCACAAAGTGCCTTGACCCTTAAACATGGGTGGCTGGTCTTGAGACCTGGATGAATAACTCAACAAAGGGCTTGGTCCTGGAGGAGGGCAGGGCTGGGCAGAAGCTGCAGGCTGCCAGAGCCCTTTCTCTGAAGCACCTCTCTGAAGATGCAGTCTGTTCCCATGGTAATTTGAGTCAAATGACGGGGAAGTGGCTCATCACCACGTGGTCAGTTAGACACAAAATGTGATTTTAAATTTTTGTGACTGCATCTGTTATCAAAAGTCACACCCACCTCTGGAGTGTATGTTGCTATTTTTAAAAAGGGAAAATTGTGGGAAAGTGCATCTTTATCCAAATAACCCTCTCTTCTCATCTCTCTCTTTTCCTCCCTCTCTCCTTCACTCCTCACTCCCCATTCCTGCTTTAAAGCCATCAGATCAGTTCAGCTCAAAGCTGAATACAGGGATGACTAACAATGATTTCCGCAAGAGCCTTAGAAATTGCTGGCAAGGGAACCAATGGAAAACAAATTATCCAGCAACCACATCAACTGTGTTTGCGACGATAGCCTAAATTCAGCTGCTGGACCGAAATGAAAAGGAATGCTCATCTTCCAATGGGCATCGCCCGAGCAGGAGAAAGGGGACACAGGTGCCCTCAGGACTGAGCCTGCTGCGCTATGATTCCTGCCTGGACATGTCCCCGGAGGGGACGGGGGGTTGAGATGACAGCCGATTCCACTGTGAACCGCAGAGTTCTCTAGTGATCAGGGAGTTTATGATGTGTGGCTCTCCTTTTCAGGGAGAATAAGCTGCCCCCACCAAAACATGCACAAGTGCACGTGCGCACACACACACATATGATACATCCCTGAGGAGGCCTAGGATACTAGAAACAACGGGTCAGAGAGGGAAAAGTGAGGGGGTGGGTGACAGGTCCCGGGGATGCTGCTAAAGAGGCCGGTCTGGTATCAGGATCAAACCGCTCTTGCTCCCCTCAACCAACTCATGGACCCAAGAAAAATCACCCCTCCTGCCTGAGGGCTGCTTCAGTGCCGGCCTAATGCTGGGCAAGGAGGGGGGGCTCCTGCCCTCAGCCCTGTGCCCTGGGGGTCCTGCCCTACACCCTGCATGGTAAGAGATCCGAGGCTCCACGGGACATGTACACCCAGAGCTCTGGCTCACCTTCTGGGCCAGTGCCAAGGGCACCAGTCACTTGTCTGCATACAACTCGTGAGCTAAGAATGGTTTTTCTATTTTTAAATGGTTAAAAAAAAATCAAAAGAAGAATGATGTGGAAATTACATAAGATTCCAATTTCGGTGTCTGCAGGTAAAGTGTACCTGCCGCACAGCCGAGTTCTGTACTGAGTCATTTACACAGTGACTGTGGCCACTCTCATGAAAGACGGCAGACTTGAGTGGTTACGAGAGGGACCCTGTGGCCGTTTACAGAAACACCTGCCGACCCCAGTGCTAGACCCTGCTAAGCAGGCCCGGGACCCAGTGTCCTCTGGCCTCAGGGCCCCACAGCCCTCCTGTCTGCAGAGCCTTTCCTCTGGGCGCCGTCCTGCCGGGGCCTGAGGGGACTGCTTACAGGGGGTGCAGATGGAGCGGGCACGGTGTCCTCAGGGCCAGGCTCCCTCAGCGGGTAAGGAGTGTGGGTGGAAGGATGCGGGGGAAGGCCTGGCTTGGGTGCCTCAAGCAGGCCTCTCGGCCACTGTGCTCCGGGTTGAAATCCTGAGTCCAAGAAATTGATTCTAAACCTTGGCTTTGGGGTTTGTCAGGAGAGAAAGATCGACTATCACTGATGTTAGACGTAGCTTGACTTAGAACTTTTAAATGTGTAGTAGAACGGCACGTGGCCTTCATTTGTGCTCACGCCCTGGGGTTCAACGTTACCCATGCAATGTTGAGGTGGAGGTCTCTAGCCCACTCCCCTCTGCTCCCAGTAAGTTGACCCAGAGTCACGGGGATTCTTCCCAAACCCATTCTGGAGGGATGCTTTTGCTCTCACGTTTACATAATTTCCTTCAATACTTACAAATTAATGAAACATGAATGTGAAAATTAAAAGCTTTGCTGTTAAAAAGACACAAGTTTAATATTTTTATCTTTGTTTATAATTCCTAATATAACACTTTTGATTAACACTTCAGTTAACAATTGCATACGAACAATTATAAGGCACCTTATGTTATGGGGCACGTTACATGTGTTGGACCTCCCTGGTGACTCTGATGGTAAAGAATCTGCCTGCAATGCAGAAGACCCGGGCTAGATCCCTGGGTTGGGAAGATCCCCTGGAGAAGGAAATGGCAACCCATTCTAGTATTTTTGCCTGGAGAATTCCATGGACACAGGAGCCTGGCATGCTACAGTCTATGGGGTCGCAAAGAGTAGGACACAATAGCGCCTAATATTTACATGAGATCATACATATACAGCGTTGTGTTGGATACTGTATTGAAAGGAGCTGAAAGCTTTATAGATGTTATTTTAATTAATTCTCAAAGAAGTCCAATATGATAGATGTTACTATAGACAAAGCAACTGAAACTCGGAGAGGTTAAGTCACTTGCCCAAAGTTACACAGCTAGTAAGTGAACAGATATTTTATCTGATTTTTCCTCTATTATTATCATCATCATCATCATCGGCATTTTTATTTTTACATGATGTTTAAATTTACAAAAATATTATACGGTTAAGCAGGAAATTATTCCATTACTCTATTATTGTTTTTGTTTATTTGTTATATTAGCAAACAGATTTTTGAACTCAAGTCCAGATGACTCAGAACCCCAGGGCTTAACTTGTGTGCCATCCTCCACATGGCAGCTCTCCCCTAGTATGCGGTGGATAGACTAAAGAAAAATAATCACCCACGAGCTAGAAGCTCCTACTAACTGGCTGCTGATTCTTGGGGAGAATCAGGCTGCTGGTGGAAGTGTGGGCAAGCCACAGGTGATTCATAGCACATAACCGGGAACATCCATTTTACTTCTTTATGTTAACGTGAACTTGGAAATATCATGGGATGCGACACAACCCTTGAATCATTTCCAAATAGAAAACAGAAGCCTTCCAAGAACTCTGAGTTCTGGCTGCTTTGGCCTATATCCCTATCCCCTGCAGGTTCGCTGTTGTTACGGCCTCTTTGGAAATTTCAGGAAGTACTATTTCGTGGAACATTGTGGAGAACTGCCTCAGGGTCAGGAGGAGGAGGTGGCGGTACAGTCACAGAGGGCTGTCTCAGCCCTGCCTGGCAGGGCTGCGTGTGATGTGGGCGAGAGCCCTGGAAGGGGGTGCTGGAAAGCGCTGTGGCCGGGCCCTCGCACAGGCTCCTGGCGAACCCTGGGGAGTCTGGGCGCACAGGAGGCTAAGTGGCCCGGGATGGGCAGGGCCTGCGGGAGCTGGAGAGAGGAGCTGGCTGCTGAGCACTGGGCCCGCTAGAGGCTGCGCCACAGTTGTGGTGAATGAGAGATGTTCTCTTGCAAAGATCACACCTCCCTCTCACCTCCCACAATCTAAAAGAGTGAAATTAGAGGAAGGAGGCCTCTGAGACATGCATGCCTATGTGAATACCATTCTGTGAGGGCAGGTCCTCAATGTAGGGGGCTAGGGCAACCCTCCCCTGAGCCAAATCATGGGGTCACAGTTCCCTTGCTTCCCTATAAAGCCTGGGCTATGGGGAAGCTTTGGGGGTGACTGCAAGCCCTGAAATTGTGTGTGTTCATGCATCATTCTGAGGACCTTAAGGACACACCATCCCCAATCTCCCTAAAGGTGAAGAAAGAAGTGAAAATGTTAGTCGCTCAGTTGTGTCCAACTCTTTGCAGTCCCACAGACTGTAGCCCACCAGGCTCCCCTGTCTATGGCATTCCCCAGGCAAGAATGTTGGAGTGGGTTGTCGTTCCTTTCTCCAGAGGATCTTCCTGATCCTGGGATTGAACTTGGGTCTCCTGCATGGTAGCTGGTTCTTTCGGTCTGAGCCACCAGGGCAGCCCAAAGGTGAGAAGCCATTGCTTTAAAGGGTGAAAAAGTCAGGCCCGTGGGTTTTAGACAAATTAGAACAACAGCCAGGGAGGCTGTGCCCTGAACCTGCTGGGCCTATCTATAGGAGGAGCCTTTATAGCAAGTTCTCTTCACCCAGGACTGGCCCAGCCTCTAGCGCTGGCCTGAACTGTTGCGTTCATGACGTGTAAGCACCCTGACTTCCGTCTGCATTGAGCACAGGCCCCAGCAGTGCATGGCTGCTGAGCAGATCAAGATGAAGGGGCATCTGATGCACAGACGTGAAGCTGCTCCTGGGAGCGAGGCGGGAATAGCCACACTTTCTGCTTCGACGAGCAGGCGCTGCACCATGCAGTGCAAACGACAACGTTGTAAAGTTCAAATGAGGAGCCTGGGGCTCCAAGAACTTAACAGGTCCTGCTCAGAGTCACGGAACTGATGGCCTCAGACTCAAGCCACTTATTAGCTAGGTGACCTTGGACAAGTTCTGGTCTCCAGGCCTCTGTTCCCTCACTTACAGAATGGAATTAATATTGTTGTTCAGTTGCTAAGTTGTATCTCTTTGTGACCTCATGAACTGCAGTACACTAGGCTTCCCTGGCCTCCACTGTCTCCTGCAGTTTGCTCAAACTCATGTCCATTGAGTTGGTGATGCTATCTAACCTTCTCATTCTCTACTTCTCCCTTCTCCTTTTGCCATCAATCTTTCCCAGCATCAGGGTCTTTTCCAATGAATTGGCTCTTTGCATCAGGGAACCAGAGTATTGCAGCTTCAGCTTCAGCATCAGTCTTTCCAATGAATATTCAGGGTTGATTTCCTTTAGGATGGACTGATTTGATCTCCTTGCAGTCCAAGGGATTCTCAAGAGTCTTCTCCAGCACCACTGTTCAAAAGCATCAATTCTTCAGCACTCAGCCTTCTTTATGGTCCAACTCTCACATCGTACATGACTACTGAAAAACCATAGCTTTGATTGGACAGACCTTTGTTAGCAAAGTGATGTCTCTGCTTTTTAATATGCTTTCTAGATTTGTCATAGCTTTCCTTTCAAAGAGCAAGTGTCTTTTAATTTCATGGCTGCAGTCACCATCCTCAGTGATTTTGGAGTCCAAGATAAATCTAATTAATATGCCTTTGCAAAGATTCAATGATATAGTATAACAGTAAAAAGATATGCAGTGAATAAAGTGCTTATAACATAAAAGGCATGGTCACTGATGGCTGATCTTATACTACTAATAATTACTCCCTTTATTCCATGCTTCTGTGAGGGGCAGTTGGGGAAGGAGGCATTATAGGAGTACTATGAGATATAATCCTCCAATTGGGACTTCCCTGGTGGTTCAATGGTTAAGACTCCGTGCTTTCAATGCAGGGGCATGGGTTTAATCCCTGATCGGGAACCAAGATCCCGCAGATTGTTTGGCCTGGCCAAAAAATCCCACACCCCACAAAATCTGAAAAACAAAAGATATAATCCTGCAGTTGACTTTTAACTTGTATCGGACCACAATAAGTAGAGTTACTGACAAAAAGAATAACATGAATTCTACCCAGGGCTGCTTCCATGCCATGCCCCACATGAGTTAACTCTCAATTACCCTATCCAAGGAGAGGAAGCTGAGATTTAGAGTTTAAGTAATTTTCCTAGATTCACCAGCCTGAAAGAGTGGAGGCAGGACCATACTTGCCTCTGCACACTTGGGAGTCTGCTGTGGGGCAGAGCTGTGGCTGGAGGGCCATGGGGGTGTGGGCCCATTGACAGGATGGCTGTTCTCATGGGAAGGACCTGGGGTGCGTCAGGGCCTGAGCCCTGACACCAGACGGCATCCCTGAGTCCCCTCCCCTCTTCACCTCGTTAAGAGCACGCTGTACAGTCGCGCAGCCTGCCAAGATGCGGAGCTGGGAGTTCATAAATCAGACAGCTGCTAAGTGGCAAACAAGCTCATTTCAGAACAGCACAAAAGGAAGTGGCGTTTCCCCAGGGACTGCAAAGATGCCGCGTGAGCAGAGAGCAGAGAGGGGGCTGGCAGCAGCGCAGAGAGATGGGTGCGCCTGCAGTGGGGCCTGAGTCCCGCCCGGGCCTGCGAGCACCCTCATTATCCACCGTTCCCGGCGCCTCTGCTTTGGCCCCAGGCCGACTCCCTGCCCTCCCTCCCAAGTCCTTCGAACAACTGATTCCTTCTGTTGCTCAGTTGTCACCTCTTTGGAAAGCTCTTTCCTGACTTCCCAATTTAAGTCGTCCTCTGAAGTTAATCACGCAACATGGACATTTAAAATCTGCTTCATAAAGCCCTCAAAATCAACACCTGAAATGATTGCTATTTGTTTCCTTCTTTCTCCTTCAGAGGCAAAGTCTTGCCTCTCAGGTATACTACATGCTCCAGAGACAGTGCTTGGGGCAGTGGACACTCGATGAATCTGTGGAATCAGTGACCAAATGGCTGCAGCAATGAGGTCTCTGGGACCAGTGGTGAGTACACCCTGCTGGTGAGTGCACCCTGCTGGTGGGTGTCTGGCGGTGACTCTAGCTTCCGGGAGGCCCTCATCGCTCCAATCCAAGCTCAAGGGGTCTCCTAGGATGGCTACTGTGGGCCGTATGAAGACGGAGCAGACAGGGAGGTGGGGGAAGACATCAGTGTTCCTTGAGTTTTGCTTCTCTTAAATTCTGAGTGTCTAGATATTATTAACTATTATCAGTGTGGCCTTGGGACCAGAGGTATCAGCATCACCCAGGACTCATTAGAAAAGCAAATTCTCAACCCGTGTACCCCAGTGCTCACTGCAGTGCTCTTTACAATAGCCAGGACATGGAAGCAACCTAGATGTCCAACGACAGAGGAATGGATAAAGAAGTTGTGGTACATATACACAATGGAATACTACTCAGTCGTAAGAGGAACTGTAATGAAGAATTCAGTTAGAGTGAGGTGGATAAACCTAGAGCCTGTTATCCAGAGTGAAGTAAGTCAGAAAAACAAATACTGTAGATTAACACAAATATATGGGATTTAGAAAAATGACACTGATAAACCTATCTGCGGAGAAGCAATGGAGATGCAGACATAGAGAACAGATGTGTGGACATAGCAGGGAACGGAGAGGGTAGGATGAATTGAGAAAGTAGTATTGACATATATACATGGTCATGTGTGAAACAGGTATTAAAAGCTAGTGGGAAACTGCTGTACAACACAGAGTCCAGCCTGGTGATCTATGACAACTTAGAGGGGTGGGATGAGGGAGTGGAGGGAGACTTGAGAGGAAGGGGGATATATATATATACATACATACATATATCTCCTTGCTTTTCAAGGGGACTCTTCTCCAGCACCACAATTTGAAAGCAGCAGATCACTGGCACCCAGTCTTCTATATGATCCAACTCTAACATCCATACATGACTACTAGAAAAACCATAGCTTTGACTACATGGACCTTTGTCAGCAAAGTGATGTCTCTGCTTTTTAATATGCTGTCTAGGTTGTCACAGCTTTTCTTCCAAGGAGCAAGCATCTTTTAATTTCATGGCTGCAATCACCATCCACAGTGATTTTGAAGCCTAAGAAAATAAACTCTGTCACTGTTTCCACTTTTTCCATATTTGCCATGAAGTGATGGGACCAGATGCCATGATTTTAGTTTTTTGAATATTGAATTTTAAGCCAGCTCTATCAGTCTCCTCTTTCACCTTCAAGAGGCTCTTTAGTTCCTCTTTACTTTCTGCCATAAGGTGTCATCTGCATATCTGAGGTTATTGATATTTCTCCCAGCTTGTGAGTCATCCAGCCCAGCATTTCGCATGATGTACTCTGCAGATAAGCTAAATAAGCAGGGTGACAACATACAGCCTTGTCATACTCCTTTCCCAGTTTTGAACCAGTCCATTGTTCCATGTCCAGTTCTGTTGCTTCTTGACTTGTGTACAGATTTCTCAGGAAGCAGGTCAGGTGGTCTGGTATTCCTATCTCTTGAAGAATTTTCCACAGTTTGACTGTGATCCACACAGTCAAAGGCTTTGGCATAGTCAGTAAAACAGAAGTAGATTTTTTTTTAAATTCCCTTGCTTTTTCTATGATCCAATGGATGTTGGCAACTCGATCTCTGGTTCCACTGCCTTTTCAAAATCCAGCTTGTACATCTGGAAGTTTTCGGTTCATGTACTGTTGAAGCCTAGCTTGAAGGATCTTGAGCATTACAAAGTGCTAATTAAAACTACAGTTAGATATCATCACACATCTGCTGGAATGGTTAAAATAAAATATAGTAATAACACCAAATGCTGGTGAGAAGGAAGAGAATTTGGATCCCTTATCCCTTGTTGGTCGGAATGTAAAACAATTTAGCCATGCTGGAAAGTAATTTGGCAATTTCTTTTAAAACTGAAAATAGACTTAACATACTATCCAGTAATTACACTCTTGAGTATTTATCCCAGAGAAATGAAAACTCAAGTTCACAAAAACTTGCACACAAATGTTCATATCAGCTTTATTTATTAAGAGTAAGAAAACCGGGAAAAACCCAGATGTCCTCCAGTATGTGAATGTTTGGGAAAACTCTTGCCTGTCCCTACCATGGGATGCTACTCGTCAACAAAAGGAAGAAACTATTGATGTGCACAACAAGTTGGGTGGATCTCAGCAGACTTATGCTGATTGAAAAGAGCTGGTCTCAAAAGGTTACATATTGTATGATTCCACTTATATAATGTTCAGGGGCTTCCCTGATGGCTCAGTGGTAAAGAATCTGCCTGCAACGCAGAAGACTCAGGTTTGATCCCTGGGTCAGGAAGATACGCTGGAGGGGGAAATGGCAACCCACTCCAGTGTCCCTGCCTGAAGAATCCCATGGCCAGAGGAGGCTGACAGTCTGCAGTCCATGGGGTCACAAAAGACTGAGCAGCTGAGCACCCACACAGGTAGGTACACACACAAACACACACATATCTGTGCGTGTAAGTGGTGAAATTTGTGTAAGTTCAGTGCAATGCATCAAGGCCAATTTTCTCAGTGGGCTAGTGTACTTGAGTTATGTAAGATGTAACTGAAACTGGGTGAAGGGGAGGGATATGGAATCTCTCTTTTTTTTTTTAATTAATTTATTTATTTTTAATTTTTACTTTACAATTCTGTATTGGTTTTGGCATAGATTGACATGAATCCACCACAGGTGTACATGCGTTCCCAAACATGAACCCCCCTCCCACCCCCCTCCCCACAACATCTCTCTGGGTCATCTTTATTGCTTCCAGTCAATGCATGGAATCTACAATCATCTCAAAATTTAAAGGGTTTTTTTTTTTTTGACAGTTCAGTTACCCTTGGGGAAAAATATTGCTATATAATAAAGATTCTACAGCATATCTATTATCCAAACCACTACCACTACTAGGAGGTTGAATGGTCTCCTTAGCCCTATTCTGCAAGAGGAAACTACAGGAAACATGGTTAAGATGGCCAAGGAAATATTACACCTTTGGTCGAACGGCTGGCTCTCTTCAATAACTATAGATGGGCATTGTTGTCCCTTTTTACCCATGAGGAAATTGAACCTCAGAAATATAACTTGTCCAAGGTATATGTTTAGATTATTAAGTATAACTCTTGGTTGTAAATTACAGAAATCAGACCCAAGCTTATTAAGGAAAAAGGTGACATTAGCTCAAGTAACTAAAAATCCAAGAGATTCAGGCATAGCTTGATCCAGGACCCCAAACCATGCTGTCAGAATTCCACTTCTTAATTTTAGCTCTGCCTTCTTTTGCATTCATTGCATTCCCAGAGAGAATCTCCCCCAATCACAGGAAAGTAACTTCAAGCAGGTTCAGTTCAGTTCAGTTGCTCAGTCGTGTCTGACTCTGCAACCCCATGGACTGCAGCACGCCAGGCCTCCCTGTCCATCACCAACTCCCTGAGTTTACTCAAACTCATGTCCATTGAGTCAGTGATGCCATCCAACCATCTCATCCTCTGTCGTCCCCTTCTCCTCCTGCCTTTGATCTTTCCCAGCATCAGGGTCTTTTCAAATGAGTCAGCTCGTCCCATCAGGTGGCCAAAGGATTGGAATTTCAGCTTCAACATCAGTCCTTCCAATGAATATTCAGGACTGATTTCCTTTAGGATGGACTGGTTGGATCTCCTTGCAGTCCAAGGGACTCTCAAGAGTCTTCTCCAACACCTCAGTTCAAAAGCATCAATTCTTCGGCGCTCAGCTTTTTTTATAGTCCAACTCTCACATCCATACATGACTACTGGAAAAACCAAGGCCTTGACTAGATGGACCTTTGTTGGTAATGTCTCTGTTTGTAATATGCTGTCTGGGTTGGTCATAACTTTCCTTCCAAGGAGTAAACATCTTTTAATTTCATGGCTGCAGTCACCATCTGCAGTGATTTTGGAGCCCAAGAAAATAAAGTCTGTCACTGTTTCCATTGTTTCCCCATCTATTTCCCCATCGTAGTGTTCTGAATGTCTAGCTTTAACACTTGTCTATCTAGATCTGGTAGACAGAGTGACTGATGAACTATGGACAGAGGTTTGTGACATTGTACAGGAGACAGGGATCAAGATCATCCCCCAAAAGAAGAAATGCAAAAAAGCAAAATGGCTGTCTGGGGAGGCCTTACAAATAGCTGTGAAAAGAAGAGAAACATAAGCAAAGGAGAAAAGGAAAGATATACACATTTGAATGCAGAGTTCCAAAGAATAGTAAGGTGAGATAAGAAAGCCTTCCTCAGTGATCAGTGCAAAGAAATAGAGGAAAACAACAGAATGGGAAAGACTAGAGATCTCTTCAAGAAAATTAGAGATACCAAAGGAACATTTCATGCAAAGATGGGCTCGATAAAGGACAGAAATGGTAGGGACCTAACAGAAGCAGAATATATTAAGAAGAGGTGGCAAGAATACACAGAAGAACTGTACAAAAAAGATCTTCACGACCCAGATAGTCATGATGATGTGATCACTCACCTAGAGCCAGACATCCTGGAATGTGAAGTCAAGTGGGCCCTAGGAAGCATTACTATGAACAAAGCTAGTGGAGGTGATGGAATTCCAGTTGAGCTATTTCAAATCCTGAAAGATGATGCTATGAAAGTACTGCACTCAATATGCCAGCAAATTTGGAAAACTCAGCAGTGGTCACAGGACTGGAAAAGGTCAGTTTTCATTTCAACCCCAAAGAAAGGCAGTGCCAAAGAATGCTCAAACTACCCCACAATTGCACTCATCTCATATGCTAGTAAAGTAATGCTCAAATTTTTCCAAGCCAGGCTCCAACAGCATGTGAACTTCCTGATGTCCAAGCTGGTTTTAGAAAAGGTAGAGGAACCAGAGATCAAATTGCCGACATCTGCTGGATCATCAAAAAACCAACAGAGTTCTTGAAAGACATCTTCTTCTGCTTTATAGACTATGCCAAAGCTGTTGACTGTGTGGATCACAATAAACTGTGGAAAATTCTGAGAGATGGGAATACCAGACCATCTAACCTGCCTCCTGAGAAATCTGTAGGCAGGTCAGGAAGCAACAGGAACTGGAATGGAACATTTGGAACATAACATGAACATTTGGAACAGACTAGTTCCAAATAGGAAAAGGAGTATGTCAAGGCTGTATATTGTTACCCTGCTTCTTTAACTAATATGCAGAATACATCATGAGAAACTCTGGGCTGGATGAAGCACAAGCTGGAATCAAGATTGCTGGGAGAAATATCAATAGCCTCAGGCAGGTTAGTAGCCCTATTTAAAATTAAAAAACAAACAAAAAAAGCATCTCTCTTTTCCAGTACGTCCAGAAAAGTCTTAGATTGATTCTGATTGGTCCAGCTGAGTCACATGCCCAGGAGTACAGACCCTTCTGAATGGTCTGGTCTGGGGTCACATGCCCGCTCCTGAATGAATCACCTGGACTGAGAGCAAGGAGGACCAGGCCCACAGAGAAGAGGCTGAGCAAACAGAAAACATGCTAGAGATCCCATAAAAATTCTGGGGTGGATCTGAGGTCTTCCCACAAAAGGGCTGGATGAGAGGCAGGACCTTTCCGTTGACACTGGCCCCCGTCCTGCTGACACGCCCTCCTCACACCCTTTCTGCCCCTTTTGAAGGTCTGAGGGTTCCCTGGAAGCCATGTAGCAATCTGAGGACAGCCCTGGGGCTGCTCTTCTAAGTTGCTTTAAGAAGCTGAGAGCATCATTCCTCCTTAACACACCACAGGCCTGCCTGCTTCACAGAGCAGCGAGGAGACAAGTGAGTTAAAATAGGTCAAAGGCTTTGCAACTTGCCTGTGGGCGGCCATATGCAATCACTAAGTGGCTCAGGCACCCAAGGCCACTTAGGAGCCTGTGGTATTTCCTCTCCTGCTCTGGCGTCATCAGGGCACAGCCCTAATCACTTGATGGTAACCGCATGCTGACCAGCAGGCCCGGACCCCACCGATGCAGGGAGAAGCCGTGGTGACCCTGCTCCGCGGCCCTCCAGGGCCAGCTCCCCACGCACAGCTGCTGGGGGCAGCTCTCTCTTTACTGGGACTCCGTCCCATTTCCTGTGTGCTCTTTGATCTGTCCCCAGGAACACCACTCATTAGTCACTCTCCCTCTCATCAGCTTCTCCAGTTGACACAGTGAAAATTAATGAGGAATTTGTCCTCATCCAACTAGCTAGTTAGGGCAATGAGCTCACACACCCCCTCCTTCAAGTGAATCCTGTAGGTAAAATAATGAAAAAGCATGTTTCTCTCTCCCACCTGGCCCCTCTTTGAATGTTTTTGGCAGCTCCGAGTGGAGCCAATATGTAGAAATCAGACCCTTTAATTGCTAGGTAATTACCCCCAAACTAGCCCAGGCAGACGAATTTGCTGATGAAGAGGAGGGAGGCCCAGGCGCGGGAAGGAAGCCCGGGGAGGTGGTGGGTGCCTGTGTGTAATGAGCATTGGAACAGCTGCCTCTGTTGGATTTCCACGGGCAGCAGGCCTCTGGGCAACTGGGCTAAATTATTTCCTGAAACTGGGAGCTTTGGAAAAAAGTAGTTCCACTCAATCCTGTGGTTTAAAATGCCTAGTATTGAGTGCTTCCAAGGGTCTGTGAGGTGGGGGAGAGCCACCCCCTGAGGTAGGCAGGACAGCCCAGGTGTGTGTCCCCACCCCTGCTGTCTAGGGCTCCCAGGTGCCCTGGGCACGTCAATCTCATAGCACTCACCTCGTGGGGCCAGATGTCCTCTCCATGTATGTCTCTCCTACAAGAAGACGTGGGTCCTCTGAAGGCAGGGGCTGCACCTTTCTCATCTTTATGAGTCCAGCAGTGCACTCGGCACAAAGTAGGCGTTCAATAAACATGAGCTGAGCTGAATGGGTGTTATGGCTATGCAGGTACCATGTGAGTGCACAGACGTGGCTCACACATGAAGTCAGGTGGCTTGGGGGGCTCCGGGCGCGTCTGGGTTTCTGATAGACTTAACAGGCTACAGGTGGGCCTCGCTCTCCTCCTCCCTCCCTCATGTATGCTAACACCGCCATTCTTCAAGGTCTGCTGTTCCCTTGATTTCAAAAGGATCACCTGGCCCAGCTGACCATTGCCAGCAGGACCTGTGACTCCTGAGTTGAGGAGCCCCCAGACTGAGTATCAGGGGCAGTGGGCTAATGCATTTCCCCTTGTCCACCTCACTCTAACCCCAGGGGCAGCTGGACCTGGGAGAATTCAGTGAGCAACCCCTGATGGAAGCAAACACGAGTGCCCAAACCCGAAGGATGGAAAGTCATCCATCTGAGCTCAGAGCCAGGACAGAGCTCAAGGGCTGAGCAAGGGAAGGACCAGCCGCTGTTCTGAGGCCAAGGAAGATCAGGGTGGAAGAGACACCAGCCAGGAATCCTTTTAATTCTTGAAATGCCCCAGCCCCCCCCCCACACTGCTTCACTCCCAGCAGAAGGAAAGCCAGTCACACCCTGCTTGTCACAAAAATGAAATATAGTGCTCAGTTGGTTAAAACTTCAGGGAGAAGAAAGCCCCTTAGGCGAGGGTTGCCAGAATGAGCAAACAGAAACACAAGGTGCCCAGTTAAAAGTGAGCTTCAGATAAATGAGGGGAAACGTGAGTATAAGTACGTCCTGTGTAATACTGGGGACATACTTGGACTAAAAACCACTGCTCATTTATCACAAAAATCACGCTTAGCCAAGCGGCCTGTACTCTGAACTGGTGACCATCTCTGAGAGGTCAAGGCTGCTGGTACATCTCTGCAGAGTGTTCAGTTTGCAGGTAGTGGCCACATGGAGAAAGAACGGGAGGTGGGGGGCGACCCAGCAAGGCTGCAAGGAGTCTGGAGGGAAAGTCACCTGCATCATGGGATTGGTCCGGGGTCACCCACCTCGGAGAAGTAAGAGGAATCCGCAGCCCACAAAGCAAGCACAAAGGTGATTCCATTGGGAATTATGGAAAATGCGGGAACAACCTAAAGGGGTCATGTTAGGGAAATGGTCTTAAAGTGATGAAATATCAGCCACTAGATAATATGTTCAGGAGCAGATTTTTTTTTTTTTCAACTTTGAGAAAAGGGCTCACCCTCTCTCTCCCTCTAAGGAGACCGGAGTTCCCTGGGGCTGGTTCCCCAACATGCCTGGGAAACATGTGGCTAGATGAGGAGGGCTTTGCCCCCACAGTTATGCTGCAGATAAAAGGTTCTTCAGGTTCAAGCTTCAGCTTCGTGGCTTCCCAGCTGTGCACCCAGGGGAAAGTTATTTAACCTTTCTGTGCTTCAAGGTCTCCTTCTCTACATGGAGCTGCTATAGGCCAATCACATAGGGTTCTTGTGAGGGTCAGGGTGTGGTCAATGCTCGGGACAGTGCTTGGATATGGGCGGTACCCAGCCAGGGCTTTAGCTCAGTGCCCACTGGCCATCACTGCCCCCATTTCCCATGGGGAAAGCTGAGCACAAAGCGGGGGAACTGATTTATGCAACAACACCACCTTGAATTTCAGTGAAAGAGAAGGCTAAAGGCAAGCACAGGACTGCTTGGTCATCCTTCTACCCATTTGCTCAGATTTTTTCTTTCATCCTTCTGCCACCCTGGGACAGACTCCTTTTGGGCTACTTTCCACGACCCACTGCAGTGCTGTGAGGGGACTGAGCCGGGGCTGGGCTTTAAGGGGGCAGAAGAGAGACTTTATAATTCAGTGACAGAGGGTTACTGGGCTTGAAAGATGGGTTCCCTGTTGCATCTCAAGTGACCATGGACTAGGCATGGTTGCCAGCTGGACTGTGTGTGGCCTCTGGGTCAAGACCAGAGACCAAGAGCAGAGGAGCAGAAGTGCCCACAGGGTTATACAACAGGTACGCTCATCTCAGATGTCAGGAAACTGAACTGCCCTCACACCTCTCAGATAAACTGTGTTCATTATAAGCACAGCTCTGGAATAAAGGAAGCCAGAACACAGATTGAATAGGCAAGCTCAATGGGATACCAGAAATATTTTTATAGCCAGGCCTCATAGAGACAGGAAAGGACTGCAGAAACTGGAGGGCCTTTTAGCAGGGGCAGTGTCAGAGAAGGAGACCTGAGGAGCCCTTTACCATCAGTTCACTCAGCTCCCAGCTGCTGTTTCGCTGCCCTATCAGTTATTAGCTATTGCTGATACCCACCAATCAGCTACCAGCTATAGCTACACCCTTGTCCAATCAGTTGCTGCCTTCAAGTCATGTGATCATGGTTCCAAAATGGCTGGCCAACTGTGGGAGCAAAAAATAGAAGAGGACTGTAGATGGGGCAGACACCCCAAAGGCTGTCCTACCCAAGTCAGGGGGATGAAAAAAGGGGGTCAGAGAGTATGAATGTGCCAAGGACAAACTTTCTTGATAGATTGGACTCTGGGGGAGAGTTTGGTGGTAAAACAAGATACTTGAGTCCTGTCTGTCACAGTTAGGCTTCATTTTCAAGAATCCCTAAAGTTTATCTCATGAACCTCAGAGAACTGAGGCGCACAGTTAAAGAAAATAGCGATAGACCAGATCTGTACCCCCCAAACTCATATCCAGACAGCTTTGGCCATATTTTCACAAGTCACTCACACATCTTTGAGACAGGCAAGGAATGAGTAACAGCAGGTGGAAGTGATTCTAATGTTACCCAGACATTGCTGCATGGTCTAGCAGTGCTGCTAAGCCACTTCAGTCGTGTCCGACTCTGTGTGACCCCATAGATGGCAGCCCACCCGGCTCCCCCGTCCCTGGGATTCTCCAGGCAAGAACACTGGAGTGGGTTGCCATTTCCTTCTCCAGTGCATGAAAGTGAAAAGTCAAAGTGAAGTCGCTCAGTCATGTCCTACTCTTAGCGACCCCATGGACTGCAGCCCACCAGGCTCCTCCGTCCATGGGATTTTTCAGGCAAGAGTACTGGAATGGGGTGCCATTGCCTTCTCCGGGTCTGGCAGTAGGTAACAGCAATATTTGCTGCACCATCCCTCTAGGTTTAAAGGCTTATAGGATGTGCCATGTAACTCCAGTGTGCAGCTGGAAGACTGCCCAGTCTCAGAAATGCTGTGCTTGTCCTGAGAAAGTTTACTGAGTTCTGTGCCTTAACAGGTAAACAACATTGGATATTTGGGGTGAGGGAGAAGAGAGAATACAAACCAAATAGTTACCAAAGACATTTAAAAAAGAGGGAGATAAGGGAATATATATCCATTTAACATTTATAAAGAATTGTTTACTTTCAAACTTAACTGTCAAAGGGGAAAATGTGCTCTGGAGGTAACCCACATATCCACATACTGTTTCAAGTACTTTATCTACATCAAGTCATTTATCCCCACAACAATCCCATGAGCAAGGTACTGTTTTGATCCCCCTTTACAGATGAGAAGACTGAGGCACAGAGTGGTTAATTCACTTGCCTAAGGTCACAGCTAAGAAGTGGCAGAGCTGGGATTCAAATCCTGACAGTCTGGCTTCAGAGTCTATGCTCTGAAGAGCAGTGATCACAAAGGAACCATAAAGATGCACACATTTTTATATGTTTTGTTATTTTCTGAATGAAAATAACAGAACATATGAAAATGTATGGGAGGCAGTTAGTATTTATCCAGCATGTTTTATGTCCTAATGGCTTTATGTCCATTATGTCTAAGATGTGGCTTCTATTAATACTTATCTCAATGTGCACAGGAGCACATACACACTCAGAAAGGTTAGGTATTCCATGCCAGGTCACACAGCCAGGAGATGGAAGAGCCAGGATGAGGCCAAGTCTCATTCTAAAACCTGCCTGCCTGCCTGTGAGCTCCCTGTGCACAAGCAATACAATTCTAAAGCACACTTGCACTTTGATGGGAGACAACCCATCCACCCAAGAGATAAACCTGGATGGTGGGGATTCTGGGATGACTTTAGCCTGGGGAGGCATCGTCCAAGCCTCCCTGAAATGATAGCTCATAATTCACTGTTTCCTAAGTCTGGCCCTTCGGCTGGCCCTTCTCTTTCCCCCCATGATGCCTGAGAGAGGAAGGTGGGGCTCGGCATCAGGAGGCAGCACTTAACAGCACCGATCCCAGCCTGATCGGTTTGTGTGGGAGGCCTCATCACCTCTCCGGAAGGTTTTTGTTCCCACAGGGCTCTGAATATGAAATTCTCTCTTTGGACTCAGGGATAAAAAAGCAATTTTGCTTTGCTTTTTAACCTGAACATTTGGTTTAAAAACCTAATAAGGAATGGAAATTATAATCATCCAAGTTAAAGAATGCTGGGGTTTAGGACTTGTTTTTTTCTGGCCAAGCTGTGAGCGGAAATCAAAGCTTCCATTCTTCTCCCTGGAGACGGAACCTGGTAAAGTGAGTTTTATTACAACGTTGTTGATAAAGGGCAAGTGGGAAATACTTGGAAATGTGAACAGATACAAAATAAGAGGCTGGGGATTTTACAGCATGAAGTCAATGGGCTACATCCTTCTCATGAGGATTCTCTTTGCAGATGGAAGTGAGACGAGGAGAAGGCTGTGCAGATACGTGGAAGCAAAGACTTCTGTGTGCCAAGCATGCAGAGCAAGCCCATAGGGGAATGCATTGCAGGGAGATGGTCCTGCTTGCCTCTGATGATTTTAGAAAGCTGGCTGGTCAAGGGAAAGTCAAAGTTAAGCTGTGTCTCTGTTTCCTATTTGGCCAAAATGGGAAAAAAGTAACAGACTCACGCAAGCATCAGTGGAGGATCAACTAGGTATCAGGTTACAGTTGGCCAGCTGGCCTTTTCCACGGGTGGGTGGGCAGGGGATAAATTTTCTTGCATGACTATTTGCTCATGGTTCATACTTTAAAAATGAAGGCTTCCGAGGCAGTTCAGATGGTAAAGTATCCACATGCCAATGCAAGAGACACGGGTTCAATCCTTGGGTCAGGAAGATCTGGAGGAGGAAATGGGAATCCACTCTAATATTCTTGCCTGGGAAAGCCCATGGACAGAGGAGCCTGGTGGGCTACAGTCCATGGGGTTGCAATGAGTCAGACATGACTTAGCAACTAAAACAACAAACCCGCATTTAAGTGCGGGTCTGTCACTGGTGAGCTGTGACTCAATCACTCTGAGCCCCAATTTCCTCATTTATAAAATGGTGCTCAGAGCAGCTACACCTGAGGGTGGCAAGCCCAACCCCAGCTCTCTGACGCCTCCTGAGACACCACAAGAGCCGTGTACAGCACAGGAAGGAGGGAAGTCCACCAGCAATGCCCAGCACGACTTTCTTCTTTTTATTTTTTTAGGGCCAAGAAACATACATTAATTTTTTTTTAATTGGAGTCTAATTACTTTACAATATTGTATTGGTTTTGCCATACAGTGACATGAATCAGCCATGGGTGTACACGTGTTCCCCATCCTGAACTCCCTCCCACTCCCTCCCCATCCCATCCCTCTGGGTCATCACAGTGCACCAGCCCCGAGCATCCTGTATCATGCATCGAACCTGGACTGGTGATCTGTTTCACATATGATAATATACATGTTTCAATGCCATTCTCCCAAATCATCCCACCCTCGCCCTCTCCCACAGAGTCCCAAAGACTGTTCTATACATCTGTGTCTCTTTTGCTGTCTCGCATACAAAGTTATTGTTACCATCTTTCTAAATGCCATATATATGCATTAATATATGGTTTTGGTGTTTTTCTTTCTGGCTTACTTCACCCTGTATAATAGGCTCCAGTTTCATCCACCTCGTTAGAACTGATTCAAATGTATTCTTTTTAATGGCTGAGTAATATTCCATAGTGTATATGTACCATGGCTTTCTTGCCCATTCATTTGCTGATGGACGTCTAGGCTGCTTCCATGTCCTGGCTATTGTAAACAGCCAGCATGACTTTCTAACTCTCCTGAGGGCTGTGCCCCTCAGGGGACCAGGGCTCTCCTGCCACCTCTCCACCCTACCTCTCCTCTGCCACCTTTAAGAATATTCTCTACTTCCTGAGATCTCTGTGCCCTTTGCTCTGTAGATTATTGTCACCTGATATTCAGGCCTGTCTGGTCTCCACCCTACTCTCTCTGTGTGCAGCACTTCAGTGGGGTGAGATCAGGGTTGGTGGGTTTACACGTCATAATGACATCTTTTTTCCTGATGCACAACCATGCCATAGGTTGAGGCGATGATTAAAGAAACCACAGATGTAAAAACACTGACAATAAGCCTGAAACATGGAGCAAACTCAATCAATATTTGTTTCCTTCCCCCTCCCCTAGATGCAAAGATCAAACGGGTCTGAAAGCAATTTCAAAGTCGAGCATCTTCCCAGGAGAGTGCTGCTCTGATGCTTGAGATAAAAGGCTGTAAAGAAATGGTCTAAGCCACTGGGTATGACGGTCATTTTCCTTAAATGGGCAGATTCTCGTGGTGGGATGGGGCCTCCTTTTTGGAAGGGAGTGTCCCAAAGAGGTAGAGATAGTAGGGAGGTAGAGGTGATTTAATGTTAAAAGGGTGAAAAATAATAGGAATGGAGGTCTTGGGCATTCAGGGGCTGAGACATTGCTCTGTGGACCAAAGAAATCCCTCTAGAAGAGTCAGTTAGCCGTGAACTATCCTCATTTGTGGCTGGAAAACAGCATGGTTGGAGCTATTTGGTGTCTTCTAAGTCCACTAAATACACCCACGTACATGATTCACTCTCCCCCTCTCGTTTTAGAGTTTGCCCTAATGACACAGCAGATCAAACCCAGGAGTGAGAAAGGGAGCACTTTCTAGATGGCCTGGATTCTTTTTCCATGAAGAAAATGAAATCCTGGAGCCCTTGGGGTAACATCAGTGTTGCTGTTACAAGATGAGGTGTGCCTCTCCCACCCAAATTCACACTGAAGTCCTAACCCCCCAGTGCCCCAGGATGTGACCTTATTTGGCCTTGACAGAGGTCATCGAGTTACAATGGGATCATTAGGGTAGGCCCTAATCCAGTAAGACTATACTAGAAGAGCGCAGGAGTCCATGCCAGAAGGGGAAACTTGGACACAGACACGCAGAAGGGGCAGGGCCATGCGACACGGAGACGGCCATCTACATGGCAAGGAGAGAGGCCTCGGAAAAACCAGCCCTCCTAACATCTGGATCGCAGGCTTCCCGCCTCCAGGACTGGAAGAAGATTAAGTTCTGCTGTTTTGGCAGCCCGAGACTAAACAGCTCCCGTGGGTTGGTAAGGAGGCCGCTGGCTCCAAGGACAAGACCATCGGTCCTTTGTCAGTGTGTGCCTGGTTGTTCTCTGCCAGTCAAACCTTCCAGCATCTCGGCTCTACAGTGACACTCATAAAGAACAAAGGACCCAGAAGGGCATGCTCCTAGTACCCCCACCCCAGGGACTTGAGGTCAGGCCAGGCAGTCAGGCGTGGGCACAGCTGCGGGGCACGGATGCACACTTCCAGTCTGTGCGGTCCTGCAGTGACGCCCAGAGCACCTGTGGGAAGGAGCACCATGGCAGGTGACGTCTTGCTCTGTTTGGATGGGACCTGTCGTGCTTGATGGGCCAGGAGAGAGGCACCAGCTTCACTGGGTTTTCAGGCAGTTGAAGCCTGGAAGGCGGTCATTTGTTGGGAAGCAGCTATGACAGTGGAGGCCACCTAAGCCTCACCACCGTGGAGGAGGCAGGAGTCCGGGGTTAGGAAAGGGGTCCTAGAGTCTTGGCCCCGAGGGGCAGGCGTGGGGGCATCAGGAAGTCTGCTTCAAGGCCTTTAAAGTTAGTGAAACCGGACTCAGAGGCCTCATCCTACTGAAGAGGCCACACACTGACCTTCAAACATGTGGTGGTGTTCAGTCGCTCAGTCCTGTCCGACTCTCTGTGAGCCCATGGACTGCAGCACACCAGGCTTCCCGGTCCTTCACCATCTCCCGGAGTTTGCTCAATGTGCACTGAGTCGGTGATGAGCCATGTGGGGGTGGCAGTGTCAGCCCCATCCCCTGGGCTGTACAGGAACCAGGAAGTCTGTGGAGGGAGGCCAGGAAGCAGGGGTGAGCCTGCACGCCCTCGGGGCCCAGGACTACCCCTGCCTTGTCCAGTCTGTACTGCACGGGGACCCTGAGGTGGGCTCTGCTGCCTCCCTGTCACATAGCTGACGTAGTGCTGGGAGCTGTGGGGTCTGTAGTCAAGCCCCTGAAGGACACCATGGCCTGTCTCTTTGGAGGTCCTGCCCTCTCACCAGGAAGCGGGCCACTTATGGGAGCCCTGGACTCTGCTCGTCCTCAGACCGGAAAGTTACCTCACTCCTTCTCTGTTGCTCACTCTCTCTCTCTCTCTAACGCTTACTTATTTGGCTGCCTTGGTCTTAGTTGCAGGATGTGGCGTCTAGCTCCCTGACCAGAGATCAAACCCAAGCCCCCTGCATTGGGAGCTCGGAGGCTTAGCCACTGGACCACCAAGGAAGTCCCTCTGTTATTCTCTGTCTGTCATTTCTCTACCTCTTCCTCTCTCCCGGCACCACCCGCTTTCTCCGTCTCCCTCTGAGAAGCCTGTTGACAGCACCTCTTTGCACTCCCCGTTCACAGGGACGGACGCAGACCTCGGCCTGAGGCAGCAGCTCTTGTCTCGGGTCGCGGCCCTGAGCGTGGTGCGAAGGAAAGTGAATTGCACGACCACCTGCCTCCTGCCCCAAATCTGGCGGAGTTCGCGTTTACAGCTCCAGAGGCCGAGAAGCGGCCCTAGTCCCTCCCTGCATGGGGCACACTGGTAACAGAATCCGTTCTAGAAGAACACCTCTGGGCAGCAGCTGATCCTCTAGATCCTGAAGCATTCTTCCGACAGCCCCATGCAGCTTGGGTATGCGTATGTGTGTTTGTGTTTGGGGGGTTGTGAACCTGTATGTGTATGAGTGTGTGTGTGTGTATGGCAGGCCCCCCTGCCTGCTCCACCATCAGCCACCTCTGCAACACCCTGACTCTCAACAAGGGCAGAGCACAGCCACAGAGACCTTCAGCAAGCCCGCCCTTCAGACGGACACCCTCATTGCTACCCCAACAGCAGGGCTGGCTGAGTTCCAGGGCTCCAGAACCATTCTCTTAAGATGTCATTTCAGTGCGGCTTCCTCTGGCCCTCCTCTCTCTCTGAAGTCGTTATTACTCATTAGGTATATTGAGCGCAGAGAAAAGTAGGTCAAGGATTAGAAAAAAAAAATCATCTCCAGGAGAAGCATTAGTATTGTGGAAAGCTATTTTGAACTCCCATGAAGTTTTTTGAAAGGGGAAATATTTTGTGTAGGGATGGTGGCCGTCACATCTGACTTAAGGATGAACGTGGATCCCCGAGCCTTTCACACGTGAGATGCGTGATCTCAGAATCCCATTTTTAAAGGATAACTTTGCCCAGTGGAATGAGTGGCCTCTAAATCCAGGTCCTGTACAAGGCAGGCCACCCTGAGAATCCCCATCTGGAGGGGAACAAAGGGACATGAGGCCTCCTCACACAGGGACAGGAAGCGTGAGAGAAGAAAGCGTGAACCTAACCCTCTGGGTGTGTGCCACCCAGGGTCAGAGGGAGGCTGCTGGGCAGACTACGCCCCAGGGAGCCCTAAAGTCAGGGGCTCTTGAAGCATTCCAGCTCATTCTGCTCTGAGAGATACCTGCTCCGTGCTGAAAGCTTTGCAGCTGAAGTGAGGATAGGGTGAATAGAAGGTACACCAGGGTCAGGGCGACAGGTTGTGAGGCATCTGAATCCAAGGGTTCATGGGTGTGAGAGTTAATCTGGTGTCAGTTTGGCTGGGCCATGTTTCAGCTATGTGGTAAAACATTATTGTGGTGGTTTTAGATGCGATGAACACTGAAACCAGTGGATTTTGAGTAAAGCAGACTGCCCTCCACACTGCAGAGGCCTCATCCAACCAGCGGAGGGTCTGAATAGAACAAAAACCCGACCTCCCATTCAGAAGAGGGGATTCGGCAAGCAGAGGGCCTTTGGACCCGAACTGCAGCTGCCCTGATGCTCTACCTGCGGGCCCAGCCTACAGATTTGGGACTTGCCAGCTTCTGTAATTGTAGAGATAACATAGCAGATATAAATAATCTTCCTTTCTCTCTCTCCATATATGTATGTGTATGGAGAGAAATCGCCTGCCGGTTATGATTTTCTGAGGAATCCTAATACACTGGAGGAATCCCGCCTTGAGCGGGGGTCTCATGGAAGGAGGGGTACAGTGAGGAGTGTGGCGCAGGCCCGGAGTCTGGGCTTGAGCCTGAGTCTTGGCCCCAGCTGCCCTAGGAGGGGGTGCGCGCCCCGGGTCCTGGACGATGCAGCTGCTGCCACTCTTGCCTTCCAGGCATAACCATGCTGGGCTCGCGGGATGGTGCCCAGCAGTTTACAACATTATCTCAGGCAATCTTTGTTTTTTTCTCTCTTTCACAAAGGGAAGAAGGGAGCAAGCAAGAAGGCTGGACCAGCATATCAAAATTTGTTGGATGCAACTAAAGGAGTACTATGAGAAAACTTATGGTGCTAAATGCTTGCATTAGAGAAGAGGAAGATTTCCAGTTAATAAGTTCCTACTTCATGAAATTAGAAAAAAAAGCACAAAATGAACACAAAGCAAGCAAAAGGAAAAGAGAAATGAATGAAATTGAAAGTAGGAAAAAAATAGAGAAAGTGTATTTTAAAAAGGAATGCTGATTTTTGAAAAACAATCCATAAAATGGATAACCTCTAGCAATACTGACAGTGAAAGTGAAAGAAGATATCAATAATCAATGTTAGAAATGAAATGGGGCACATCAGTATGGATCCTGTAGCCGTTAGAGAAGTAATGCTATGAACAACATTAAACTCATGGGCTTCCCCAGTGGCCCATTAGTAAGGAAGCTGCCTGCAAAGCAGGAGTCACAAGAGAGAGGAGTTCGATCCCTGGGTTGGGAAGATCCCCTGGAGGAGGGCATACCAACCCACTCCAGTGTTCTTGACTGGAGAATCCCATGGACAGAGGAGCCCGGCAGGGTCACAAGGAGTCAGAATGACTGAAGCGACCTAGCGCACATATATCCGAAACCAGAAGAAGTGGACTGGCCTTCCCTGGTGGTGCAGTAGGTAAGACTCCGACTGCCAATCCAGGGAACACGTTTGACCCCTGCTCCGGGAAGATTCCATATGCTTCAGAGCGACTAAGCCCATGGGCCACAACTACAGAAGCGCCTGCGCCTGCAGCCTGTGCTCCGCAAGAAGAGCCGCTTCAGGGAGAAGCTCGTGCACCGCAAGAAGACCGGCTCTATTCACAATAGCCAGGACAGGAAAGCAACCTAAATGCCCGTCAGCACAGTAATGGATAGAAAAGATGTGGTACATATACACAACGGAGCATCACTCAGCCATTAAAAAGAATGAGGTAATGCCATTTGCAGCAACATGGACGGAACTAGAGCTTGTCATGCTGAGTGGAGTAAGTCAGACAGAGGACATCCCTTATACATGAAATCTAAAAAGAATTGATACAAATGAATTTACTTGCAAAACAGAAAGAGATTCACAAACTTACAGAATGAACTTATGGCTGCCAGTGTGGAGGTTGGGAGGAAGGGATAGTTAGGGGATTTGGGACAGACATGTACAAACTGCTATATTTCAAATGAATAACCAACAAGGATCTACTGTGTAGCACAGGGAACTCTGCCCAGTGTTATGTGGCAGCCTGGACGGGACGGGAGTTTTGGGGAGAATAAAGACGTGTATATGACAGCTGACTCCCTTCACTGAAGTTCACCTGAAACTATCACACCATTGTTTTTTAATCAGCTATACTCCAATACAAAATAAAAAGTTAAAAAAAAAAAGAAGCCTGTGCACCACGGCAAGGAGTAGCTCCCGCTGGCCACAACTAGAGAAAGACTGCAGCAACAAAGACCCAGCACAGCCATAAATTAAATAAATAAAGAGAAATGGACTCAGTCTCTCAAAACTACAAACTATCATGTCAACCAAGATGAAGCAGATAATTAGAATAATCCTACAGCCTAATGTAATCCTAATCCTAATGTAAAGAAATCACTCTAGCAGTTGAAAACCTTTCCAAAAAGGAATCTCGAGGCCCATAAATTTTCACTAAAAAATTCTACCAAACATTAACTGGGGGAGAATGGATACATGTGTATGTATGGCTGAGTCCCTTTGCTGTCCACCTGAAACTATCACAACAGTGTTAATTGGCTCTACTCCAATAGAAAATAAAAAGCTTTTCAAAAATTGTACCAAATATTTAAAGAAGAATTAACACCAATTTTACCCAATCCCCATCAGTATATAGAAAGATGGGAACACTCCTCAGCTCATTTTATGAGGCCAGTACTACCCTAATACTAAAATCAGAAGAATACTACAAAGAAAACTACAGACTAACAACTTACATGAAGTGTGATGTTAAAATCCTCAACAAAAAACTCATGAACCTCATCCAATAACATATAAAAAGAATTATTCACTATAAACAAGTAGGATGTCTTTCAGGTATGCAGGGGTGGTTCAAATATTTTTTTAAAAAACCATGATGTTAGGCTCCATTTCAATAAGCTGAAACAAATATCATATAATCACATCAACTGACACACAAAAGCATTTTACCAAGTCCAGCACCATTCACAATAAAAACCCCAGCAAGTTATGAACGGCGGGGAAGTCACCTCAACTTAACAAAGAGTTTCTACAAAGAGTCACAACTAATATTAATATTTAATAAAGAAATTCTTTCCTTCTGAAATAAGGAATAAGACAATGATGTCTATCCTCATCACTCTTATTCTACATAGAACTGGAAGCTCTGCCCACTGAAAGAAGGCAAAAACAAGAAATAAACGGCATATGTTTTGGACTATATTTACAGATAATATAAAAAGTCCTTTCTCTGTAAAAATTCTCCAGGAATCTATGAAAAACCTTCTAGAACTTACGAGTGAATTCAGTAAGGTCATAAGATACAAAATCAGCAAACAAAAATGAACTATATGTCTAAACACTGACAACATGTGGAAGCTGAAATTAAAAATACAAGGCCATTTATAATCACTGCAAAGAAAATAAAGTACTTAGGAAACACTTAACATCACAGTAAAAATGTCAATTCTCTCTAACTTGATCATTTCAAAAATGTTCCATAAGTGAAATCACTGAAATGACAGTGTTAGGGACAGAGGACAAATTAGTGGGGGCTGGGGGAGTGAGGGGTGGGAGAGGTAGGTGTGATTACAAAATAGCAACGTCAGGGATACTTACGATGTTGAAAGTTTTCAACATCTTGACTGTGTGGCGGATACATAAACTACTTGGCTGATAAAACTGCATAGGTTCTAACACACACACACACACATATAAATACAAGGAAAATTCAGGAACCCTGATCAAGCCAGTAGATTGTATCAGTGTTAGTATCCTGGTTGGGATATTATACTGTAGTTTTGCAAAATGTTACTATTGAGGAAGTGGCAAAATATATATAGGATTTGTTTTCTAGATCAGGGGGCTCAAAATGACTAAAATTTTCTCAGGTTCAAGGACACCTGCTTTGGCGCTTTATTTCTCACACATGACTTAGCACAGAACCCTTCACATAGCAGTTTCTCAATGAAGCCTGAGCGTTCCCTTATAACTGATGATATCGCCTGATGAACAGCTTCCCAGGTGGCGCTAGTGGTAAAGAATCCATCAGCCAAGGCAGGAGATGCGAGAGGCGTGAGTTCAGTCCCTGGATCGGGAAGATCCCTGGAGAAGGAAATCATGCCCCACTCCAGTGTTCCTCCCTGGAAAGTTCCATGGACAGAGGAGCCTGGTGGGCTACAGTCCATGGGATCGGAAAGAGTTGGACACGACTGACCACACATACTGTACACTGTATCTGGGCAATACATGTGCTCATGTTGCTACTGGGTATTCTGGGGCATCCCCTGATGGAGGCGGCATGAACGATTATTAGTATCTTCATCAACAAAGACTAGGAGAAGCTGGAGTTACATGGTATTTCCCTTTTCCAGGACGATCTTCTGCGACAATCATTGGCATAAGCCCTCAGTATATGCTCAGCACACAGACTCGTGGAGCGCACAGCTGCAAAGACAGTGTTATTACTATGGTCTGACAGGAGTCCCAAGTAACGGTTCCCATAGCAACCATCAACGAGCCACTTCACATGTGTACTTGTCAAATCATTGGACATGACTCATGTTTACAATCCAGCTTCTGCCAGGAGTATATTTCTTTCTTGCATTCATCTTTTAGCTTATTATCGACAGTATCATGGTTACAACTCAATACATAGTCAATGTTATGTAGTCTCAAGGGACCCTATATAACCCTAGATGAGAAATGATTACATTTCAATTCAATTAAAGGAGCACTGGCATTTTCTATATACAAGGCACTGATCTTGGATCTCCAAGGCAACAGAGATGAATAAAGAGGAGTTCCTGCTCTCAGACAGCTGACAACATCACAAGGAGGGTCTCTGTGCAAATGATGTAGTGAAAGACTGCCTTGGGTACAAGCTGTGAATGAGGACAGATATGACGGGTTGGGACCTTGGGAGAGATGACTTCCTGTTCAGCCTCGGGGTGGGGTGGGGGTGGGGTGGGGAGGGACTCAGAAGCTTTACTGAGGGAGTCATGGGCTACAGTGATTAAGAGCCTGATCACCACATCAGCCTACCTGTTCCCAGTCCTGGTTTCACCACTCACCCACAGGTCACCTTGGGTCAGTGCCCCATCTTTAGAATCAGGAAAATACTGTCAACCACTCTGGGTTGGTTGGGGAATTAAAGGTATATGATCTCCTTATCACAGAGCCTGGCATACAGTAAGTGCTTCATTAATGTTGGCTATTACTATTCAGCTGGTAGGGAAAAGAAGATCCCCTCTTCTCTAGGGGATTTTCCAACCCAGGGATTGAACCCAGGTCTCCTGCACTGCAGGCAGACTCTTTATGGTCTGAGCCATCAGGGAAGCCCGTAGGGAAAAAAAAAAAAAGGTGAATAAGAGCTAAGACCTCTTCTTGAGCTGCTCTCCATCCAATGGGGGTGATAGACATGCGTGCAGATAGATTACAGGGCAGTGGGGCCCGTGTTATTACAGAGCAGAAGAGACCAGCGTGGATCTCACTCAGGAGGCTGTAGGGAGCCCCCGGCAGATGCTATGTGATCATTGCGGTGGTTTTCACCACTGCCTGGAATGGGTTTTACTCCCTCGACACCAGCTTCCATACCAGCCATTTATCAAAGATGAACACACTTGGGCTGAGCCAGCCAATCGCCTGCGCCCCCCTCACCGTGTTCATCTCCTTGCCCTCGGCTGCCTGCAAAGTTGCAGGAGGAGGACTGCTTCATCTGGACTCTCCAGTGGGATCTCTCTCCCCCTGGTTCCCCAGGGCAAGTGAGGTCACAGAGGGGGCCGGCTGAGGACTCACCCTCACCAAATCCCCCTTCAGACACCAGTGCGTCCGGCTGGCCCCTAGTCACCACGCTTGGTCTGAGAACAGTGTCAGTGCGTTACTGCTTCTTATCTCAAGGAAGGGTCCCCATTTCCCGGGGAGCGGGTGCGGGGAGGTCAGGGAGGCAGAGAGATTGCATCTTGCAGCTCAAAGCATCTTTTTCCTCCTTGCTTTGAGTCAGCTTTGCGGGTGGGCTGGCTGTGACACAGAGCATGCCTTCTGTGGGCGTAACCACTGTCCTGTGGTCCAGGCCGTGTCAGGGTACAAACCCTGTGTCCAGCAGCCCCACCTGGGACCCTGGAACAGGGCAGGGCCGGGGTGGTCAGTTCTGGGGTCCACCCGATGCTGATTTGGCCTCTGCCCAGAGTCATCACTTATTAATAGAATCTGAGGTGAAAACTTTTAGCGTCATCAGTTTGAAACACTAGTAAATTCTGTTCAAACGTAGTAATAAAGAGATTTTTTTTTCCAGAAGGAGTAAGACAGTGGGAAGGCATGCGTGTGCCTGCTTTCCTGACTCGCGTCAGCGTGCAGGAAAGCTGGGGAGGGGTCCGAGGCCCCCGTGAAGCTCGCCTCCCGCTGGAGACCAGGAGCAGCAGCTGCAGGTGAAACAGTTGTGAGGATACCGCCGCTTGAGCTTGGTCACCTGAGATCTAGAGGAGGGCAGAAGCCATTGGAATGAGCCAAGGAAGAGGAGAACCTCCAGGGAGAGCTTCCAGATCATGTTCCAGAGCACCTTGCGGTGGGTCAGAGGATGAGCTGCCACTGCCACCACCCAGGGGTCTGTAGGCAGAGTGGGGGCCGCCCTGCACCCCCAGGCTTCAGCATGTGGCGGGTGGGTGGGCAGAGTTAGAGCAGGAAACCTGGGGCTCTCTTCGCCAAGCTGGGGGCATGCAGGAGGCAAGCCCAGGCTTAAGAGCTGGAGTATTTTCCCCAAGTGTGAAGGGAGATTCCTGGTTCAGAGAGAGAAGGTCCCAGGCCTAGAGTCTCTGAAGCTCCTCACAAAGCACCCCGAGGAGCAAGCCTCACAGCTGAGGTCAAGGGCTACAGCCCAGATGAGGTGAGGCTGGCCTCCCTGTCCCTAACCAGCCCCTGGGGCCCAGCACCGTTCCAGCCTCCTGTCCCCCTGTTGGTGTCCAGGCCCAGGAGACCATCTGCCTCTGAACACAACTTCCCAGCTTCAGGGGACTCTGCCAGTTCTTTCTCATCCTGTCCTGGAAAATCATGAAAACTGCTTACATTGTTTCAGTCCAAACTCCATTCTGGAGCTTTAAATGTTCTTGGCTTGTTTAAAAAATAACAATCTGGATTTTCCAGGTGGTCCATGGGTTAAGAATCTGCCTGCCAATGCAGGGCACATGGGTTCGATCCCTGGTCCAGGAAGATCCCACATGCCACAGGGCAACTAAGCCTGTGCACCACAGCTGCTGAAGCGCGGGCCCCCTTGAGCCTGTGCTCCGCAACAAGAGAAGCCACTGCAATGAGAAGCCTGCACACTGCAGCTAAGAGGGGCCCCCACTCGCAGCAATGAAGACCCAGTGCAGTCAATAAATAAAGAAAGTTTTAAACATTAAAAAGTAACAATCCACCCTCCTGGAGTCAGAGGAAGTACTGATTGCTGAGAAACAACACCTCCGTGCCCTCCTCAGGGACACACAGGTCCCACCTGGGGGGTTAAAAGGAGACAAAGCCAGATCTGAAGGTGCCCGAGATGTTGAAGGTGCCAGCAACCACACTGCAGGAGGAGCCCCACCCCCACCCCCCGTGCAGCTGAGTGATGGGAAGACTGGGATGTGCTGTCCAAGGACTCAGGGTTTGGGTGGAAGGGGAGGATGCTCCCCTTGGCCCCACAGGCAGAGGCAGGACCAACAGGTGGCCACCTGGGGGTTGGAGAATCGATGTCGGTGTCGCCTAAGTGGGCCTTGAGCCCCTGTCCCGGGCTTCCACCGGGAAGTGGGGTCACTTGCACACACTTGTCCCAAGAAGGATGACGTCTGTACAGGAGGGTGTGCAGGGAGCTTCAGGCACGGAGAAGACTGTGATGGGAACCGAGTAAGGAAGAGGCACTGCCCAGTTCAGCGGACCAGCCCACCCACCTGGGTCTCAGACCTTCACTCTGAAGCCACATGACCCTGAAGGCCCACCACTCCTTGAGTATGGGTGGAGCTGCACGTTCAGGCCTGCTGTCCAGGGTTCCTGGGAGAGAGTTCCCACTCAGGGTGGGAGGTTGAGCTCAGTAACCATCCCTCCTCAAGTACCCTCACAGAATTGAAAGGCCATGATCCATCGACCTGCTCTCAGTCAGCTCCAAGCAAGGTGAGTAGGGTCAATAGCCATACAGTTCTGGGCTCCAAACACATGTGACTTCTCCTCTCATCTGTCCACAGCTGTGAGCTCCAGAAGAATGATTCCAGGTCCTTCTCTCACTCTTCCTGTGTCTACACCAAACCCTGGTCTTTCCCGAGGTTTCCTGCTCCATGGAATGCAGCGGCCCCCACCACCACCCCAACCCCCTGCATCCAGCCTGCACCATCCAAGGGCTCCATCAGCCGCTGCCTGGGCTCTGGGACCACTGGGCTCGCAGGGGTCAGACACTCTCCCTTTCTGCTCAGGTTTGCATGGGTGACCCACTGACCTACTTTTCTGTGCGGCCTGGCATAACTCAGCATCGGTGCAGTCAGAGCACCCCTCCTCCACAGATCTGTGATGTCTACGGTCTATGACAGGAAACACAAGGGTAACGGCCCTACAGATAAAAATATAATGCACTGAGGTGTTCAGGGCCTCTGGGCTGCTTCTGTTTAGTCGCACAGACATCATTTATCACGAGAGATGTGGCAAATGCATCTTGGTGTTTTTCCAGCTTGCACCTCTGTGTTCTCTCATGCATGTCCGTTAGGGTTACTTCTCCCGCTTTCATATTTAAATGAAAACAAATTGGCTCATTTACCCTGAGATTCTCAGCCTGACGGAGATGGAAAGTGTCTGTGTGTGTGTGTGTGTATGCACGTGTGCGCACACACTATATTTGTTTCCCCTCAATAGTTTGGGATGTCTGGGAGGAGCAGATCATTCAAAAAGCAAGAAATTTCCAGAATGTCTTCAATCATTTGCACAAAACAGAGACTGAAATTGCTCAGGAAAGAAGCTCATTGATAAAACAAGCAACAGAGACAAAACCAAGTCAGCATGGCAGCCTGCTGCAAATGTCACAGCGTCACATAGAATTTACATCTTCACAGAGAACTGTGACCAATCGTGGAATTATTTTTTGCTGCCTGTGTTGAGTGGTCTGGAAGAAGACACTGCTGGGGCAGGAAGGCAGACAGGATTCAGAACAGGGATGTGCAGACAGGACTGGAGCACGGCAGCCTTGCATCAGGGAGAAATACATGGTGGTTGGGCGCCTGGGGTAGAGGGGAGGAGGCCAGGCCAGGCCAGGCCAGGCCAGGGCCCCTCGAGCCTCCTTCAGGAAGGGGTATGCAGGCAGGGAGGCCTTGCAGGGAGAGGGAGAGACCCTCTCCACTGGAGATGCTTCCCCCCCATTTAAATTTACTTTTCTTTTAAAGTTAGATGAGTAATAGGGACTTCCCTGGTGGTCTGGTGGTTAAGACTCGCCTTCCAATGCAGGAGGTGCGGGTTTGATCCCTGGCTGGGGAGCTAAGATCCCACATGTCTCCTGGCCAAAAGACCAAAATATAAAACAGAAACAATATTGAAACAAATTCAATAAAGACTTTTAAAACAGTGCAAGTTAAAAAAAAATTGCAGCCGTGATGCAGGGACACCTGACCCAGTAGGAAAGGAAGATCCCTTTACCCCTCCTGCAGACCCAGCCCCTAACCCTTTGGTTTGTATTTTTCCGGAACTCTCCATGCATTTACATGTCTCCGTGCATTTATTTACAGGTCAGTTTACTGCACTTCACAGATGCTGTGCTTTTCACCACTTGCAGGTTCGAGGCAACTACTGCTGAGCAAATCTTTCGGTGCCAGTTCTCTAATCCCATTCCCTCACTTCCTGTCTCTGTGTCACATCTGGATAATCCTCACCATGCTTCACACATTTTCACTATTGTTATACTTGTATGGTGATTAGTAACCAGTGATTCTTTGATGTTACTATTGCAAAAGATTATGACTGGCTGAAGGCTCAGAGGACGGTTAGCATGTTTTAACCATAAAGTATTTTTCATTCTTTTAGAAATAATGCTATTGTACCCTTCATACACTATAATATAGTGTAAGTATAACTTCTATACTCATGCAAAAAAAAATGTGTGTGACTCACTTTAGTGCAATATTTGCTTTACTGTAGTAGTCTTGGAACCTAACACATAATATATCCATGATCTGCCTATATGTACACATGTGTATACACACGTATATATATACAAATGTATATCACATGTACACAATCTTACATAAGTGGCATCAGTAGCACTGTATACATACGTATATATACATGTGAAAATTACAGGTACACAGCCTTACATAAGTGATATCTGCAGCACGTGCAAGAGCTGGTCTCTCCCCACCTTGTGAATCTCTTTCTACCCTTGTTTCTAGGGATCTTCCCCTCCAAGCCCTCCTCCTACTTCACAGCTCAGGTCTGGTCCTTCTCTGTCTCCCAGGCTGGGTTCTCCTTGTGTGAGTGGCCTCTGCATGAGGGAGGGTCCCCGGCTCGGTCTGGGACCCTGTCTCTTCCTTCTGTGACTTCCTCCAGCCATGCATCACGATTAGAATACGACTCCTCTCAGCATCTACCTCCAGCCTGAGACTGGACCACCACCTGTCCTCTTGACAGATCAGCCTGCACACAATCAGCTGAGCAGACTGGTCCACAGCAGGGGTCTTGCTTTGTGCCTCCACACCTGCTCTCCTGTCTGACCACCATTCCCCACCACATGGAGATCCTCCTTGGTTTCTCTCTCTTCTTTCACAGTCAGAACCATCAACAAATCCCGGGTCGCTACAACCCAGAATCCACTCACCTCTCACCCCCACCCCCACCATGGTCAGGCCACACTCAGGCTTCACCTGAGCTATGGCAGTGTCTCTGAATCACCTCTTCCCACTTATACCATTCCTATACACAACGCTTTGCACAGCGGATAGATTGAGGGTGATAAACCCTCGCTGCCACCATCAGAATGGAACCAGTGGCCCCATGTGGCCCACCCAGCACGTCTCTCCATCCTGCTTCCCACCCTGGCTCCAGAGGTGTGGGCTCCCAGGGGGATTCCTGGCTTGTTCGTTGCTGCACCCCCAGCACAAGTAAGATTCTTAATATGTGTACTTTAATTTTATTCATTTTTTGGCCACACCACACTGCATGTGGGTCCTTACTCTCCCCAATCAGGAATCAAACTCATGCCCCCTGCATTGGGAGTGCAGAGTCTTAACCACAGGACTGCCAGGGGAGTCCCAATAGATGTATGAATACTTAAACTAATTAAACAAATTAATTTATATTTTACTTCAGACTTTACTGTCTTGGACATCTTTCCATATTATATGTAGCATCTGTCTTGTAACTTTAGAGTTACTGCAGGATATTCCATACCGTGGGTTGGCCCTGATTATTTAACTTACTCTCTTACTGAGCTGAGAGGAGAGTTGATCCATTTTTATAGGCATGACTCAGTTCAGTTAAGTCCAGTTGCTCAGTCGTGTCCGACTCTTTGTGACCCCATGAACCACAGCACGGCAGGCCTCCCTGTCCATCACCAACTCCCAGAGTTTACTCAGACTCATGTCCATTGAGTCAGTGATGCCATCCAACCATCTCATCCTCTGTTGTCCCCTTCTCCTCCTGCCCTCAATCTTTCCCAGCATCAGGGTCTTTTCCAATGAGTCAGCTCTTCGCATCAGGTAGCCAAAGTATTAGAGTTTCAGCTTCAACATCAGTCCTTCTAATGAACACCCAGGACTGATCTCCTTTAGGATGGACTTGTTGGATCTCCTTGCAGTCCAAGGGACTCTCAAGAGTCTTCTCCAACACCTCAGTTCAAAAGCATCAATTCTTCGGCGCTCAGCTTTCTTTATAGTCTAACTCTCACATCCATACATGACCACAGGAAAAACCATAGCCTTGACTTGATGGACCTTTGTTGACAAAGTAATGTCTCTGCTTTTCAATATGCTGTCTAGGTTGGTCATAACTTTTCTTCCAAGGAGTAAGCATCTTTTAATTTCATGGCTGTAATCACCGTCTGCAGTGATTTTGGAGCCCAAAAAAATAAAGTCAGCCACTGTTTCCCCATCTATTTGCCATGAAGTGATGGGATCAGATGCCATGATCTTAGTTTTCTGAATGTTGAGCTTTAAGCCAACTTTTTCACTCTCCTCTTTCACTTTCATCAAGAGGCTCTTTAGTTCTTCGCTTTCTGCCATAAGGGTGGTGTCATCTGCATATCTGAGGTTATTGATATTTCTCCTGGCAATCTTGATTCCAGCTTGTGCTTCTTCCAGCCCAGTGTTTCTCATGATGTACTCTGCATGTAAGTTAAATAAGCAGGGTGACAATATACAGCCTTGACATGATAGGCGTGATTAACAAATAAATTGAGTGGTGAAATTTAGGAGAGGAGTTTTCATCCTTGTGTAGGGAGACCATGGATGGGTTTCAAGGTATCTGGAAGCCCTATAAGTGCACATGTTGGAGACTGCCAAGTGTGTGATGATGTAAGGACTTGATCTGAGGAACACTGGTTTCTTAACCTCCTAGAAGTTATCCATCGCTGGATCGGGGTGTTTGCTTACACTAACCTAGGCCATGCACTATGCTGGCCCTGTGAACCCCTAGCAGGGAAAATGAATCAGCTTAGATGAAAAAACTCGTCAGTCTAGAGGCCAGGAGGCAGCGTGTTCCAGGTGAAGGGGCCAGAGCTGGGACGGGGCTGGGGGCAGAGGGGAGCTGCCACGACTGCCCGGTGACCTGCACAGACTCCAAACCGCTGCCAGACTCGTCCGTCATCCTGATCAGCACCTCGGGGGCCTGCCTGCCCCCAAGCTGCACGCAGGAAACACCTCCGTACCTGTCAACTGTTACCAAATGGCAGCTGCCGCTTTGTTTTTCTGATGTCCCCATCTCTCCCCCTCCCAATCCTGTCCTGATGATGGGGTCCAAAAGGAGAGGAGAGAAACACGAGATGGGGCCATGATGAACGAAGTTGCCGAGGGCAGCACCGAGCTCTCTGAGGTGCAAGGAGGCTCCGGAAATCCTGCCAAGAAGAGTTACCCAACTGAAGGAAGTGTTACCTTCAGCTGTAGGCTGCCCGCAGCCTCGAGGCCACACCCTCAGCCTCGCCACCCAGTATTAAGGGAAGATGAGGCAGAGGTCCCTGCAAAGCCTTGAGCAGCGGGCCCCTTCCTGTCCTTGGGGACTGGTACTGCCCAACAGCCAGTCTCTCATCCACCTACCCCTGCCAGCTTCTCAGGGCTCTGGACTCACAGAGTCTGGATAACATCCAGCTCTCCAGTCCACCGTCAAGGTACTTTTCCAACAACTCAGTGGCTTTGATGCTTCAGGGCGAAGGATACGGTAAGTGGTCAAATGTTAAAATTCATATTGAATTATAAATCCAATGCATGGACTTCGCTGGTGGTACAGTGGATAACGATCCACCTGCCAATGCAAGGGATGTGGGTTCAGTCCCTGATCCGGGAAGATCCTATATTCTCTGAAACAACTCAGCCCACGTGCCCCAACTCCTGAACCTGTGCTCTAGAGCCCAGGCGCTGTGACTACTGAAGTCCATGCACCTGGAGCTTGTGCTCTGCAACAAGAGATGCTGGAGCCATGCACTACAGCGAAGAGACACCCTCACTCCCAACCAGAGAAAGCCCATGCGCAGCGGCAGACCCAACACAGCCCGTAAAACAAAGAAGTAAAAACAGAGAAACCCAACACAGCGTAGCGACTGAAAGCATGGACTTGTGGCGGATGGCCTGAGCGCCCATCCCAGCCCCACACTGACTGTGCTATCAGGGGAGCTCCTGCCTCCTGCCGCCTCAGGTGCCCGTCAGTAGGGCAGCCGCTCCCTGTGGCAGAAAGCCCTGGCTGTTCGCCCTTCTCTGCGCCCTCCACCCGTGGCCGGGCAGGGGCTGGCATGGGGCCACACTCCCAGTCTGCCCAGCGGCGGCGTCCTGTGGCTCCATCCTCCCTCATGGGAGGAGGATGGTCACAGGCTGTCTTCAGGCGTCTCCCCCCACCCTCTGTTCTCTGTCTCCAAGTGCCCAGCAGCAGTGACCAGAGCCACTCTGGAAGGCACATGCAGACCAGAGCAGAGTAGCCACTGGCCCCACCATGCTGCCTTCCACCTGGAACTCAGACCACCGCAGGGTGAGAAGGAATCTTCAAGCTGGTGAGAGTGGCTGTATTTCTGCCTCTCTGTCTTGAAGCAGCTATTGTTACCCTCACTAAAACCCTGCTTCTCAGAGGTGTGGGGAGCATTCAACATGATCAGAAATACACAGGAATTAGGACAAAATCACTTCGGGTGGTGATTGTAGCCATGAAATTAAGACGCTTACTTCTTGGAAGGAAAGTTATAACCAACCTAGACAGCATATTAAAAAGCAGAGACATTACTTAGTCAACAAAGGTTCATCTAGTCCAGGCGATGGTTTTTCCAGTAGTCATGTATGGATGTGAGAGTTGGACGATAAAGAAAGCTGAGCTCCGAAGAATTGATGCTTTTGAACTGTGGGTTTGGAGAAGAGTCTTGAGAGTCCCGTGGACTGCAAGGAGATTCAACCAGTCCATCTTAAAGGAGATCAGTCCTGGGTGTTCATTAGAAGGACTGATGTTGAAGCTGAAACTCCAATCCTTTGGCCACCTGATGCGAAGGGCTGGCTCACTGGAAAAGACCCTGATGCTGGGAAAGATTGAGGGCAGAAGAAGGGGACGACAGAGAATGAGATGTTTGGATGGCATCACTGACTCAATGGACATGAGTCTGAGTAAACTCTGGGAGTTGGTGATGGACAGGGAGGCCTGCTGTGCTGTGGTTCATGGGGTCCCAAAGAGTCAGACACAACTGACAGACTGAACAGAACTGAACTGGCTATATATGTGTTAGCAAATAGAACTGGTGACGAAAACAATATGATAGTGTTATGTTATTATGAGGCAGGAGTGTATGCGAAAAGCATGCGGTGTATTTCAGTGCGATGCAGCAGCAAGGCTGTGTGAGGCAGAGTCCCTCCTGTCCATTCTGTAGTGCCATTGCCCACACAGCCCACAACTGGTTAGTAATACAGGGTGGAATAGCACATGACGGGCCTCCCTGGGGCTCAGATGGTAAAGAATCTGCCTGCAATGCAGGAGACTGGGGTTCAGTCCCTGGGCTGGGAAGACCCACTGGAGAAGGGAATGGTTACCTACTCCAGTATTGTTGCCTAGAGAATTCCACGGGCAGAGGAGCCTGGTGGGCTCCATGGGGTCGCAAAGAGTCAGACACGACTGAGCGACCAGCACAACAATAACAAAGCATGTGACACTACAAATTAATTGTCTTTGGTTACAGAAGTTTGATATGATGAGTAAAACAGTGTAACTCTGCCCAGGAAGTTCCCAAGGAGGCTGATCAGAAACTTTCACTAGAAAGACAGTAGCAAAGTGATAATTACCACACTGGATGACTTTTCAACGACCTAGAGATATAACTGTGAAGAAAGAAAATCAGTCAATGCGCCACACCTTCTAAATGTGGCCGTGGTATTTCTTTGTGTCTGTCTTCTTTCCTGGTTGTCCACTCTTACGCTGGTGCTCTGGGTAAGTGCATTTCCAGGAAATCCTGGGTGCTCATGACCCCCGTAGAACACACAGCCCCTAGGGCTCTGGGGCGGCGGCTCCCCTGGGTGCCTGGACCTTGGAGGGGAGCAGGGAGAAGGCTGCTGGAGGGGACAGCAGTTGGGCTACGGGACCACGGAGTCACCAGGAGCCTTTGTTCTGGTGAGTGAGAGGAGGTGCTGCAGACTCTGTGTGATGGCTCCATAGAGATGGTGTCCCTGCCGTCAATCACTGTTCATGGACATGCAGCGCCCTGAGGGGACCACCGGGGGCCCCTGTGTCCATCTCTGCTTCAAACAAGAAACACCTGGACTACTTCCAGCTCCCCTGGCTAAGGACAAGGCCTCCTAGTCCCCAGCCATGGACCTGAGCCAAAGACATGCTCCTGAACTCACCGAGGGGGCAGGGAGGCTGCCAGGCCACCACCACCCACAAAAGCCCAACCAAAGCACTGCCCACATCACACCGGGATTTGTGAATGAGCCTGAGACGTCCATGTAGAGCTGGGTAAACAAAGGACCTGGGAGCTGCCTGACCCCCAGTCTGAGCCTCCGGGCCTCACCAGGTGGCTGTGTAACATGGCTCTGCCGCACATGTTTGAGGCACCGGTTAAGTGAGCAGAAGGCAGGCCAGCAGGGGGTCGGAGGCCCAGGGAGCCTGGTTCTGCCTCTCACAGGGGATACGGCCTCAGTCTGGATCCTTTTCTCCCTCCGGCCTCAGTACTTGGATCACTTCAGTGGCAGGAGACAGACTGACCTAATGGAGCCTTTGACAGACTAGACAGGAGGTTGGCAAAATGCTTAGCCCAGAGACTTCCACGGTGTTTGTTCCACAGGCGGAGGCACTGTCCCAGGCGGCCCTACTCATCGTCCTGGAGTGATTCCAGCTCCTGCCTCCACATTCACAAATGTGCCAGTGTGAGTGACGAGTGACATGACTGCCCTATGGACAGGTGGTGATGACGATCGTAACAACCGGCAGGGGCAGGGGCTCCTCAGGGACCGGGGCGCGGGGGCTCCCAGCGTGCAAACGTGAGCTGACTGGCGGCTTTGGGCGGGTCTCCCCTTTGCCCTCGCCTCACTCAGCTGCCCCAGGCACGGTGGAGAAGCCATGCAGGCCATCACAGGTAGAGCAGATCAAACCACAGAGACTGTATATGGGATGTTTTGTCTGAAAGAGATTCTGTCCTCATGGAGGCTCTGGTCCTACAGGAGAAGGACAGGAGGGAATAAGGTGGCGAGCGCGATGTGCTCAGGACAGGAAGAGCACCGGGCGGAGGCTCCCGGGGTGTGGACGCCGGCGAGCTTGCTCACACAGACCCAGGAGGCTCAGGCACGCGCTGGGGCTGGGCTTCTGGAGAGCCCCTGAGGGTCAGTGAACTTCTTCTTCATATGGGTTTCTTGCGAGGGCCTCCCTTAGTTCTCTTCTCAGCAAGGAGCTTCACAGAATCACAGATGATGAGGACCATGACAGGCGCTTGTTCGGCAAAGCCGCTCGGTAACCCAGATGCAGCGGACGCCACAGGCTGCGCTGGAATTTGGGATTGCACCTCACCAGATGCTCCCTCATCTCAGCGAGCCAGTAAGACCAGTGCTGTTATCACCGTCTCAAAAACAGGGAGATGGGATGTGAAAGATGAAGATGAAGCTCTTCTCAGGGCCTCCCAGCTAGATCGGGCAGGGCTGGGGCTTGAACTGGGTCTCGCCAGCTCCAGAGCAGCCCTCCAGACCTGGAGAGGGTCCTGTCAGAACGGAAGGTTGCTGCCCTTCAACAGCCCAGCCCTGGAATAAGTCAGAGAGCCAGGTGTGAGAAGACCAAGAAAGGCAACCCTCTGCAGGAGGGGAGGGAAGCCTGGTCTGCACAGCATATTCCACAGAGACAAGAGCTGGCTCTGCAGAAGCCTTGAGGTTGAGTCTCCTGGTCCCCTCTGGGCTGGTGGATACCCTCCTCAGGGGTGATAAAGGCTAAACCCAGCATCAGTGAGCTCACACTAGATGCCAAGCTCCAGGTCTGGCACCTCAGTCCAGTTTCCTGCTCATCCTCACAGGAACCCCACGGACTAGGTGTGTCTGAGAGCAGGCAGGAGCACCACCGCAGAGCCTGGGCCAGCTCCACTTCACACGCAGAAACCCAGCACCCAGAAGTTTCAAGGAGGCAGAATGTGCTTTAACTCAGGGCAACAATTTAACCCACTCTGAGCATGAAGTGGGGGCAAACTTCCAACTACAGGTCATGGGGATTTTGGAGCCGTGAGTCCTGGATAAGCACAAACCACTGATAGTCGAGTGTCGGGCAAAGCCCCTCAGTAACCTAGATGCAGCAGCTATCACAGATGGCCAAACCACAAACCACTCCAAAAGGGTGACTTTTGGAGCCATGAGTCCTGAGCGAGCACAAACCTTTCTGGTCGTCTTGTTCCCCAGCTCGAACTATGAGTGTGTGAGTGTGTGCGTGGGGTGTGTGTGTGTGTGATGAACAGTCAAGTCTATCAAAGGAAACCACAGAATGTGAAAATTATTTTTTCTCTCCAGGAGAGAAGCATTGGGGATTACAAAAGTCTATTAACGAGGATAATCTGCAGGAAGGAGGTCAGGCCTCCAGCTTTGGCCTTGGGACGCAGGAGGGAACTGGGAGAAGGAGGGTGTGCCCCACAGGCATCCGAGAGCAGGCTGCGCCAGAGCCTCCTTGTGTCACAGGCATAGCGGGCAAGGCCCTGAACGGCACAGTGGTGGGAGCCACCTCCAGCTCCCAGGGCTGGAGCAGGAGGTGGGGGCAAGGGCAGGGCCCGCAGATCTAGGGGAACAGGGAGATTATTCAGGCAGGGCTTCCTGCACAAAGACCCAGCTACCTGGCTGGCAGCAAGGTAACCGGTTGCCAGGACTGAGGGCCAAGATGCACGGGAGACCCATTTCCATCTGAGGAGCTCCCCCAGGGTCCCCTTACTTAGGCTGGTGAGAGCTGAGGGCGGTGCTGGAAGCACGGAGAGGTGTGGGAGCAAGGCGGGAGGTGAGTGACCTGGCAGGTCTCACTTGAGAACTCAATGTTGCTCTGGATACCATGCTGGTAAAACCCCGCCACGGGGCTGGACGGGACAGGATTGCCTAAGCACTGATGTTCAGAGGGGCCCCAGGTCCCCAGCCTCCAGAATGCTCCAATGACCCCTGGGTAAAACCTCTGCAAATGGTCCCCTTGTTTGTACTTCTGACAAGAATTGCCTTCCCCCAAAGTAGGTCAGGAGCTCCTGGGAAACTTCTTGGGAAACTTAGAAAATCTAACTTTGATTTTTCCATCTCCAAGTTCAAAGAGCATGAATAAGTTCATTGGAAGAAAAAAGTTGATTTTTTTTTTAAATCAAACATGCTTTGCAGGAAGGGAACTAAAAACTGAAGCAGTATAGGGAACACCCCCGCCCCTCCTCCGCAGCAGACGCTCACTCAGTGCTGGCTGCTCCCCCTGCTGCCTGCAGCGGGGCAGGTGCGGCCCTGAACACGGGAGCTTGGCAAGTTCTCTGTGTCGCCACCCTCAGCCCTGCCCCTGTGATGAGGACCACTATGTGCACTGTCTTTGAAACCTCCTTTCCCCATGAATCACAAGGACGATATGTTATCTCGGCGAGTATCAGATGCCTTCTCTGTGATGGACAGGTTTCCACATCCCTTTCTGCTAAAAAGAGGAGCCCCAGCGAGTCCAGCAGGAAGGCAAGTGTCGTTTCGTTCCTGGTTCAGGGCTCACGATAGGAGTAGGAGTCTGAGCCAAGCAGAAATGCAGGTCCTTGAGAAGCAGGGCCACATCTGGCTTGCTCTGCATCCTCAGCAGTATTTCGCCCAGGTCCTGGTGCAGAGTCCACTCTCGGTGCAGGACTGCTGAAAAGTGGACGAGGGAGCACAGCTCGTGGCCTTGGAGTCAGCATGACAGTATTTGCCCCGGAGGTTTTGACTTATCCATCGGAGTGGATCATGCCCTGCCTCTCATCAATCTGGGGCTCCTCTTGATCTTGCCTAAACAACATCCACCCCCTTCCTGACCTTCTTCAGGAAGCAGCACTCTGATTTTCCAGTGATGTTCCATCTCTTTCCTGTTCTGGATCAAATTCATCTGATATGGGTGGGCCTGAACACCCTAGGTTCCAGTGGACATGTGACCCAATCTGGAAAATCAAAAAATCACGTGAGTGATTTATCACAATTTCCATTTCTGGAGGCAAAGGACTCCTGCGTGTTTTATCGAAATACATCCAGATGGCAATATTCATAATAAACAGCCTTCAATGGCCTTGGCCTCGCTCCATATAGATGTCAGTAGATGATTATGGAAGTGGACCCCGGTGACCTCATCCTCAGACATCAGAGAACACATACACAGATAAGCAGGTGGGAAGAAGTCAGACTCCACCTCATGCCAGTACAACATCAAGGGAAGGCATGCTCCTTTGTGATGCCTGGACCACGCTCGGCTACAAGGAGGTGCATTTCAAAGTCTGTGCAACAATCAGGGTGTAACTGATAATGTATCTTGAGATCTCACTCTTCACACACACGTATCAACTTAAACCAAAGAAAAGCTGCCTCTCCCACAGCCTGGTCAACTTGCCGACTTGGGAATGAGGTTCTTGGAAAGTCTGATTTCCTTGCCTATCCATCTCCTCACTCCTGGCCAAGTCCTAAGCTTCTGCTTGGGGTGATGCTGATAGTTTGGTTCAGTTCCCAGTTGGACACAGTTTCTGCTGGCTCCGTGGTCCAGAAGGCCCTGATCCACATCTGCAGAGTGGTGTCATCGCTTACATGTACATTTCACATTACATTTCATCGTTTACATACGAGAACTCACCAAGGTTGGCTACTGTTGGGTGGCGGACCAGGCACGAAGCCCCAGAATGTCTGATGCTCAGCCGGGTCCATCTGGAGTCACCTCTGTTCCAGGGCAAGTGGATTCGAGTAGCTGCTTCACTAGGTTGAGTGAAGGGGCATTGGAATCATCTTCTGAAACAGCCCCTGGAGTCAACAAGACTGTGACCCGATTCAGGGCTTGCAGTTGGGGCCTGAACCAGGCGCTCTGCACCCTCTGGGCTCAGCAGCATCAGCCTCTAGGTGGGACAAGAGGGAGAGGGTGCCCAGGAGTCTGCCTCAGGCAGTCACCCCAATGTGGGGCCTCTGTGGAGAGGATTCCATCCAAAAGGGCTTCTTACGCTGGAATACCTATCATCCTCATTCCTTGGAAATGTTACAAAAATGAAAACAGAACTGGAGTTAAGTTGCATCCTTCTTGTTGGAACACGCCAGTTCTTTGGATTTGCCAGACTTAGTTTCTAGGTAAAAGGATTGCTGGTTTGGGACTTGCAATTATTCCCTGAAACCAAAAGATGACGCAATTGGAGATTTGCCCGGTTAAATCTTCTTTTATCTGGTAATTTTTTTTTAACTAATGTTGCTGCTGCTGCTGCTAAGTCACTTCAGTCGTGTCCGACTCTGTGCGACCCCATAGATGGCAGCCCACCAGGCTTCCCCGTCCCTGGGATTCTCCAGGCAAGAACAGTGGAGTGGGTTGCCATTTCCTTCTCCAATGCATGAAAGTGAAAAGTGAAAGTGAAGTCGCTCAGTCGTATCTGACTCTTGGCGACCCCATGGACTGCAGCCTACCAGGCTCCTCCATCCATGGGATTTTCCAGGCAAAAGTACTGGAGTGGGGTGCCATTGCCTTCTCCATAACTAATGCTAGTCATCTCTAAATTGGAAATGGGGGATGAGGGTGCCAGAGGCATAGAGCTTAGCTACTGACAAAGCCAGGGATTGGAACTCTCTGGGAGTCTGATTTCCAGGCCGTCCAAACACAGCAGGGACATGGCCCCGCCCCCTGCTCCCCTACTATGTGTCTCAGAAGATGTCTGAGTGGGGGGACGATGACAGCAGTGTCCCCTTCCTGGAGAGAAAAATCCGAACACCACATAGTTATGGGTACAGCTCCGGAGTACATAGAGTTTACGTCCTCTGTCCTTTGATCCAGACCACCAGTCTGAAAAGGGAATTACTTCTTTATGATGTCTTTTTACATGTCCAATGCCCAGCTCAGGAGACGCTACCAGAATTAACTGATTTGAAACTGTAATTTGAATGAAGGAATCATTAAGACCTAAGCAATTTATATGTCTGAACACACTTGATTCTCAGCCCCTCTGCTGCCCCTCCACCCCCAACACACTTTTTATTTCCAAGGGTCTTACTTCACGTTGCTTATTTCCTTCTGGCTTCCCTGGGTCTTCATTGCTGTGCAGGCTCTCTCCAGCTGCAGCAGTGAGGCGCCTCTCCAGCTGCACACGCGTGGGTTTCCATCACGACGGCTTCTCTCGTGGAGCGTGAGCTCCAGGCACTTGCACTTCTGTAGTTGGGCTTAGCTGCCCCACGGCATGTGGGTTCCACCCAGATCAGGGATAGAACCCGTGTCTTCTGTATTGGCAGGTGGATTCTCCACCATGGGGCCACCAGGGAAGCCCCCAAGGGTCTTTAAAGCAGCTCCCACCTTTGGTTCTTCCCATGTGGTGTGTGATCTGATCCACATGGTTTGGGCTCAGCAGTGATTCCTGACTTGTCACAAACTGCTTTGGGAGCCTCGGCAGGAGATGCTGGGGAGGATTTGCAGTCGGGGGTGCGGGCGACTCGCCCAGGGTACAGTTGAGAGACGTGGGTGACTGCCTCCCAGTGGAGGCCAGGAGCCTGGACGCGGGTGGACGTTTCTCCAGCAGGTCTCTCGGTGCCGCCTGTTTCCACGCTTCTAGATTCACAGCATTGACAAACAAGCTCCTGCAGGGCCTCCATTCAGAGCTGCGAGACGGGGACTCCCGCCCACCATGCCCTTGCCCTTCCAGGGAAAGTGAACCCCTAGAAGAAAAGGCACATAGACCCTCCCCACCCAAGACCTCCATGGGTGCAGGGAGCATGATGTTTGTGAGGCGGTAACAAAATGTTGTAATTTCAGATCAGAAGGAAAAATAATATAACAATAATGAATCCAGGCCAGAATATGTTCATCTTTACACCAACATACACATTCATGAAACAGTTTTTAACACTATTTTACGGCGGAAGGAACCCACAAAAGCAAAAGTGCCTGGGGCCTGAGAAAGCCGTGTGTGGCCTCAACATGTGGAACCTTCTAGCTACAGGAAACCCTGGGAGACAGGAGAGCGGAGCTTAGAAGTACATGCATCTCCTTCCATCCTTCAACCCTTTCTTTTCCTTCCTTTTCCCTCTCTCCCTCACTTCCTTCTTTCCTTCCTTAAAAATGCTCAAGGAAAAAAAAAAGATGTGCTTGAAACAGAGGCCGGACAGCCTGTTCGGTCCAGATGCTGAGGGAGACACAGTGACACCACACCAAACACTGGAGAGGACCCTGGGCACAGCGGGAGGACCTTCGGCACGGCAGGAGCAACGGGGCCCCGGGGCCAGGGCGGGACTCTCAGTGGGCAGGCTCGTTCCTGCGACTGCACCTGCCCCGCCGCCCCGCTCAGCGATGCCATGCAGCAGGCCTGGGGACGAGACGGACCCCTGTGCCCGCCAGGCTCCCGGCTGGCTGCGGGGCGGGCAGAGAGGCAAACAGCGCTGCCACTGCGGGAGGGCAAGCGGGGGTGGAGACGGAGGTGGGGCCAGCCTCCAGAGAGCAACGCCAGGGGCCCCGCGTGAGAGTGAGCTGTGGCGTATGCCAGACGCTCACCCTGCGGCAAGAGGACAAATCCAGAGGCAGGAAAGCGATCGGGGAAGTGGCGGGAAAGGAAGATGGGGGTCTGAGTCATCTGGAGGCCCAGAAGCGAGAGGAGCCGAGGCGCTGGAGGTGTGAGCTCTCCCCTGAGCCGTGCGGAGCGTGTGGTGCCTGCGGGGACTGGGCCGGTGGGGTGGCGTGCAGCAGAGAGGCAGCCTGTGGGCCCTGAGCAGCATCAGACCTTCGGGGCAGGGGTACCTGACAGAGGGTCCAGGCCAGAGGTGAGCAGCTTCCTCAAGGGCAGGCTCCGGTTTGACAGGCCTCCCTGTTCCTGCCTTTGCTGAGGGAACCCAGGTAGAAGCTCCGCGCTCTGGGACCCCTGGCCTTTCAGGCACCTTGAGAGGGAGTTTGCACTGGAAGCCTTCCCAGCTCCTCCACAGGGAGCCTGTGATTCTGAGCACACTGGAGGACAGCCACAGGCTCTGCCTTCGGGACAACATCCGCCTGGCTGCTGCCTGGCCCCGGCTCCCAGGCCTCAGCCCCACACACACTACCTACTCTCAGCCATCTGCTTCCAGGCTACAAATCAACGAGCCCTGGTACCTACAGAGGGAGCGGAGTGGAGGGTGGGGAGGAGGCAGGAAGGCAGAGCCACATCAATCTGTGCAGAAAGGGGAGTGGGAGGGGCATCGAGGAGACCTGACTTCCGGCTACGCCTGGGTGGCCTTGGCCAAGTTACCTTTCTGAGCTTCTGTCTGCAACCACCAGAGGGAAGGTTGTTCTACCGATTTCCTCATTACACGAGGATCAGGAAAGCGGTGCCGAGGCGCTCCCTGGCTCTCACGCCTGTTTCTTTGTTCTCACGGGCTCCTGAGCACAGTGTGACCCTGGCTTCCGGCTGCGGGGTGAACATCTCCCTAGAGCACCTCGTACTTTCCTGAGCAGCTGGCCCCAAGCGGAAGGCAGCCTCAAGCAAGTGGTCTGGGCTTCAGCCCTGCTCCCACCGTAGTGCCCGGCCCTGGAGAGCCCCGCGGTCCCTGAGGGGCAGGTGGCCCGGGGAGCCCGGTGCCTCAGGATGCTTGGGGAGGGGGCAGAATCCCCCCTCCTCCAACTGCCACCTTTCCTTGCCCATCAAGTGCTTCTGTCTCCCAGGAGCCTCTGTGGGGCTGAGGCAAGCATCCTCCAGACCCTCTGTCCAGAGCTCATGGGCTAGGGTTACTTTCTAAGTGGGATCCTGGGCCTTGGCCCTCCTCTGGGTGCAGGAGAGCTGCAGTTGGGGGTGGGCACCTGCCTCCCTCCACAGGCTGAGGTAGCAAGGCTCAGAGTCCACAGGGGCTGGGGTCAGGAGAGAGAAGTTCCCCCACGCCCCATGACGCCGGTGACCACAGAGAGGTCACCACGGTAAAGGGGGTCCGCAGAGCAGCCCGTGCCGGAAGCATCGCCCGCATGCAGACAGCACACGCGGCTGCACTCTGCTCCACCAGCACATGGCGGGAAAGAAGGGCCTTCGGACTCCTGGGGAGGTTTTACCGCGGCCTCAGTTCCAAGTTCAGCCATGAGGACTTGAGGTAAAATGGGATGCGTAGAGGAGTTTTGGTGTTAGCTCGAGAAGGTCTTGTAGGTCTTCATAGAACCATTCATCTTCAGCTTCTTCGGCACTAATAGTTGGGGCACAGACTCCGGGAGATACTGAAGGACAGGGAAGCCTGGCGTCCTGCAGTCCAGGACACAAAGAGCCCGACACGACTTCCTGACTGAACAGCAACAGAAGAGTTAGGAATCACACACAGCAGAGAGGCCGTGCCCAGACTCACAAAGCAGCTCATCCATCGTGCTCCCGGACCCACACAGCAGAGGGGCCGAGCCCAGACTCACAAAGCAACTCACCCATCGTGTTCCCGGACCCACGCAGCAGAGGGGCCGCACCCAGACTCACACAGCAACTCATCCATCGTGTTCCCAGACCCACGAGCGACAGGCGTGAAAGACTGGCCCACAGAGCAGAGCAGGGAGAACTGAGAACAGGAATGGGAGGGGAGGGATCCGAGCAAAAGGAACCAACCAAAGGAAAGGTTTCAGTTCAGTTCAGTTCAGTCGCTCAGTCGTGTCCGACTCCTTGCGACCCCATGAATCGCACCACGACAGGCTTCCCTGTTCATCACCATCTCCCGGATTTCACTCAGACTCACGTCCATCGAGTCCGTGATGCCATCCAGCCATCTCATCCTCGGTCGTCCCCTTCTCCTCCTGCCCTCAATCCCTCCCAGCATCAGAGTTTTTTGCAATGAGTCAGCTCTTCGCATGTGGTGGCCAAAGTACTGGAGTTTCAGCTTTAGCATCATTCCTTCCAAAGAAATCCCAGGGTTGATCTCCTTCAGAATGGACTGGTTGGATCTCCTTGCAGTCCAAGGCACTCTCAAGAGCCTTCTCCAACACCACAGTTCAAAAGCATCAATTCTTCAGCGCTCAGCCTTCTTCACAGTCCAACTCTCGCATCCATACATGACCACAGGAAAAACCACAGCCTTGACTAGACAGATCTTAGTCGGCAAAGTAATGTCTCTGCTTTTGAATATGCTATCTAGGTTGGTCATAACTTTTCTTCCAAGGAGTAAGTGTCTTTTAATTTCATGGCTGCAGTCACCACCTGCAGTGATTCTGGAGCCCAAAAAAATAAAGTCGACACCGTTTCCACTGTTTCCCCGTCTATTTCCCATGAAGTGATGGGACCGGACGCCATGATCTTTGTTTTCTGAATGTTGAGCTTTAGGCCAACTTTTTCACTCTCCTCTTTCACTTTCATCAAGAGGCTTTTTAGCTCCTCTTCACTTTCTGCCATAAGGGTGGTGTCATCTGCATAACGGAGGTTATTGAGATTTCTCCCAGCAATCTTGATTCCAGCTTGTGCTTCTTCCAGTCCAGCGTTTCTCATGATGTACTCTGCATAGAAGTTAAATAAGCAGGGTGACAATATATAGCCTTGACGTACTCCTTTTCCTATTTGGAACCAGTCTTTTGGTCCATGTCCAGTTCTAACTGTTGCTTCCTGACCTGCATACAGGTTTCTCAAGAGGAAGGTCAGGTGGTCTGGTATTCCCATCTCTTTCAGAATTTTCCAGTTTATTGTGATCCACACAGTCAAAGGCTTTGGCATAGTCAATGAAGCAGAAATAGATGTTTTTCTGGAACTCTCTTGCTTTTTCCATGATCCAGCG